>NC_048298.1:325637724-325873008 GCF_013100865.1 Trachemys scripta elegans | reverse complement strand
TACAAGGATGTATGGGGATGGTGTATCTTAGTATGGGTGGTCTGGATAATGAGAAAGGCAAAAGTAAAGAACATAGTGAGTAAACAGGTGGACTACAGTGTTATGCTGGTGGTTAAGCAGGGTGGTTTAGCACTGGAATAAATTGCCTAGAGAGGTTGTAGAATCTCCATCATTGGAGATTTTTATGAGCAGGTTAGACAAACACCTGTCAGGGATGGTTTAGATAATACTTAGTCCTGCTATGAGTGCAGGGGACTGGACTAGATGACCTCTCGAGGTCCCTTCCTGTTCTATGATTCTACGAAACAGGATTTTGTGTATATTCTTAGTAAGTAAACAGGACTGCCCCACAGAAATACCTGACTTGTACAATCAATTACTCCTCCTAATGCAAACAACCCATCATGGCCCCAAATATTGGCTAACCACTCAGGCTGAGGGGCAACAAAATATTGCGTATGGTCCAAACTTATATCCTTCCTGCGTGTAGGAAGTGGCTCTTTTGTTAAGTTAGAACACAAAACTAAAAGTTAAACCTCAACCTAAGTATTCTCCCCAAGCTTGGAGTTCTTAGGGTTTCCCCTGCAGGATGCCTTGGTTTTAGCTCTTAAGCCTGGTCTAGACATAGATTTTGTACCAGTATAACTATTTTGGTGAGGGGTGTGCTTTTTTTATTTTACTGAAATATTTACACTAATAGACCCCCTAATGTTGATGAGGTTATAGCTATATAAAAATATCTTATTCCATTGACAGGGAGGTGGACTGGATGATTTACCAGCTCTTTTCCTTTGCTAACTTCTGTCATTTTAAGGAAACTGAAAAGTAGGACTGGCCCCAGGGCAATGAAAGGATTTTTCACTTTAACCTAGAACCTTGTTCTAAACTTCCCCAGAACATCTGACCTGGCATTAGCAAGTAACCAAACGCAGAGAGTAAAACATTTACTATAACAGCAGTGGGTACATATACTTTGCTGTGAGTTAAAAGATTACCAAACTAATGAGACTCTTTGGCTCATCTTCATAAAAACGAGTTGGGATTTCCAATACAACTTCAGCCTCAAACATATACATTTAAAGAAAAATATCAAAAATTAAATCCCCATTTGAAACATATTTCCGCCACTTCAAATATAGTTCCAGTTTGTCATTCTCACCATAAGAAGTCTGTCTCCAACTTGCAACCTTCCATCTTTTTGTGCTGCTCCTCCATCAATAATCTTAGTAACATAAATGCTGTTGTCTCCAGCAATGTGTTGGTTTCCCACCCCTCCTGCAATACTGAAGCCCAGACCTGGAAAAGAAAGGGGAGGAATACTCGTTAACAATATCAAACATACTATTAAAGAATGCAAGGGTAATATATATTTCCATTAACCTGTTGGAAAGTGATTATAATATTTACTAATAGCAAATAGTATACAAGGAAACTTGTGGGGTATGTGCATCTTTACATTGCACTGCCAATATTTCCTTGGAGACCAGTCACAGATGTAGGTTAAGAACATACTGCCATATTGAATCAAGACCAATAGCATGGACCAACATTCACATCGCACTCCCCATCAGTATCTGTCCCAACCTGGAGAGGCTAATGAACCAACCACCAGACCAAATTTGGTGATGAATCCTGTCCACATGCCTCCTGAGGCATGTTGTGGTGCATTCGCTAAGAAGACCACCAGTGGTCCATCTAAACCAGTATCTTGTCTCTGACAGTGGCCAGTGCCAGCAAGTGCAACAAACCCTATCCTAGGCATGGGATAAACTGCCATCAGGGAAAGTGTTTTTCCTGACCATAAGTACAGTTTGGATTATGCTGTGAATCATGGGGGTTTATCTCTTCAAAACTGTTGTGTTTCTTGTTGCGCGCACGCGCACACACGCACACACACAGAAATAAAACTCTCAATATTCTTGTTGTCCCTATAAACAGCTTAATGCCAGGGATGGGGAGAGAGAAGGAGAGATCCCTTGTAGAATGGACAAGTTGTTCAATTACCACACTGAAAAGCACAGAATAGTTTAGGTAGGGACAGATGGAGAATGCAGTCATTTGGATTTAATTCTGCTTTGCATAATTATTAGCACTCAGCTATTATGGGTTATGGGTGCATGAAAGATTAGACTGATATACCTTGATGTACATGTAACTTCTGTTTAGTAACCTGTAAAATTCCTAGATGAAGAATCACACAAAAGATCTCAAAGCTCTGGAGTGATGTCAATAGTGTATTGTAATATGATTAGGAAATATACCTATCTCATAGAGCTCGAAGGGACCCCAAAAGGTCATTGAGTCTAGCCCTCTGCCTTCACTAGCAGGACCAAGTACTGATTGTTGCCCCAAATCCCTAAGTGGCCTCCTCAAGGACTGAACTCCCAGCCCTGGGTTTAGCAGGCCAATGTTCAAACCACTGAGCTATCCCTCTCCCCAAACGATAATGCAAACTACAGAAAAATACATAGAACAGGAAGGGAAAATAAACAGACTTCAGAATCTACAGGCTTGACCCTTTACCTATATTCTCCCTACTATTACCGCTACACACACACACATATCACTACTCTCATTAGTACTAAAATTTTATCTCCCATTTTGCGAAAGTTTATGGCAATATCTGTCTATGGTGTCTTATTGTCATAAAAATCTATTATAGGCTCCCCCAAACAATTCATAACAATTGTTTGTTTTTTCTTAGAGTCATATGTCTAATGAGAACTTCCAGCTGAACAAGTCAGTCGTTACTGACACTGATACTGTAAGATGAGATTTGGAGACAACCCAAGTGTAAGTATTGCTGCAACAAAGAAAATAAATGCTATTATCTCTGATTTTTATATCACTAATTTTATTTTCAAAATGTATTGTATTCATTGGTTATAGAAACAAACATTTTAGTGATGCCTGGAACTTCATCTGGAGAGATGCAGTAGAAAAAGATTTGCTCCCTGTAACTTGGCAGTTTATGATTTTCACCAGCTTTATTGCTTGTGCAATAAAACTCACTGATGTTACAGTTAATACCAAAAGGCTTTGTCATCTACATGACGGCAGAGATGAAGTTTTATAATGAATTAAATCTGTTGACAATGAAATTACGGGTTTCCTCTCATAGTATCTTTAGAGAAATGTGCTGTCAGATAATGGAATAGGCTAATTAATGGAAAATGATAAATTACAAAGAGAAACCTCTGGAATAATATCTGAAATCCAATGAACTTTAAATGATTTAATTATGACAGTTGTTAATAATACATGTAACATTAATTTAGAATGGTGGGACAATTAAAATAAAGTTTTATCTAATTTCTGAATACTCTTTGTATTTATGTGTTACTGTTAAGACAACAATGAGAACAATTCTGGAAAAAAAATACATGATTTGCTTAGTCCTCAATCATTTCTTTATCACCCGGGAGACACAATGAAGGGGGACAAAAGGATGTCATAGAATCATAGAATATCAGGGTTGGAAGGGACCTCAAGAAGTCATCTAGTTCAACCCCCTGCTCAAAGCAGGACCATTTCCCAACTAAATGTCCTCTTTAAGAAAACTTCAACGGCAAAAACTCCAGGACTTTGCCCCAAAACAGCTACACTTAGGCTACTGCCTCCTTTTATGACTTATTTAGTACACACTGGGTGAAAAAAATCCAACACCTGGTGACAAAAGGATCTGGGACTAAAACCCAGGTCTGTACAGCCAGGGACAGCTGATGTTCCCACAGTGCCATGGGGAGCACTGTGGCAAGAAGGCACAGCTGACATACCATCCAAGAGACCCAGAGTGACAGTACCCTGCAACCCTTTGATTGGCCAAGCACCCTATTTAACCCTGGAGGGTGCCCCAAGAAGTTGTCTGGGCAACCACGCACACTTTGGGCCTGCTGCAACTCCAGACCTCACCTCATCTCTGATCCTAGCCTGACTCTGACCTCCTGACTCCAGCCTGATACTACCTCTAATCTTGAGTCTCCGACTCCAGCCTGGCTGTGACCCTGACTCTTGTTTCCTGATTCCAGTGGTACTACCTGTGATCTCTGGTCTTGGACCCCAGCCTGATTTGACTCTGGCTCTAATGATTCCTCCAACCCCTGCTTGCATGTGACCCATAGTCCAGCTGTGACCACTAGGTCAGACTGCCTATGCCCTGGCCTGTTACAGGTATACATTTTTATGACAATGTAATAAAATTTTCTAAAATATTATTCCAGAATGAGGATGGCAGGCAGAGTGATCAAGTTGATAGGACAGCAGACTGGGAGTTAGGAGACCTGGGTTCTATTCTCAATCCTGCCACTGAGGTCTTCTGTATGACCTTGGGAACCTTTGTTTTCTCTCTTCACCCCTTGGTGATCCTAAACTGTAAGCTTATCAAAGCAAGGTCCATCTCCATGTGTCTGTACCACGCCTAGCAGAGAGGGGCCTTTAGGCACTACCATAACACAAATGAAATGACTGTCTTCTCTGTTTTGAGTTGTTTGTTTTTTTGGTCAGAAGCCTGAGAGAAAGCTGATGAAAAAACCCCGTTGTCCATCTGTATTGTAGATGTGATGTTTGTACTGTGGAACAAGGTTATTTTCCTATTCTTAAGGTAGCTGTGTAAGAAGTATTAGAATTCACAGTTACTTCTTTATTATTTAGACATAATTTGTAAATTGAAAAAAAATACCCCTCAAAAACTTTTCTTCCATCTTTTTTGCACAAAGTGAAATTAGTGAACATGATCCTGATCCTGCGACTGCATCCACGAGGAGGCCCACTGACTTTATTATGTCCCAGCATAGGAGCAGGACTTTGTACGTGACATTTTCAGTAGACACTTATCACCTACCTTCGCAGCAGATCAAATCCACTGAGTGTGTGATATTATATAGTATGTCCTTTGTTTTCCTCCGTTGTGGGCTGTAATATTTTGGTCTAATTTTAGTTGGTGGGTTTAGTGTGAGGATGCTGGATGGTGTTGGTGGCCTGCAGTGACCTATATGATGTAGGGGTCCCTCCTGGCCTTACTCTATTACTCCAAGGGCATGTCTTCACTACCCGCCAGGATCGGCGGGTAGAAATCGATCTCTCGGGGATCGATTTATCGCGTCTCATCTAGACGTGATAAATTGATCCCCGAATCGACATGCATACTCCACCTCGTCAGGAGGAGTAAGTGGCGTCGATGGGGCAGCTGCAGCGGTCGATTTGCCGCCGTCCTCACAGCGGGGTAAGTCGAATAGGATACTTCGACTTCAGCTACGCGAATAGCATAGCTGAAGTTTGTGTATCTTACATCGACCCCCCCCCCAGTGTAGACCAGCCCTATGATTGAGAGACTAATCCTGTGCAGGTTCTTACTGAATCACTCATCCCCCAAATCCACAGGAGCCGAGGAAGCGCAGCATACTGCCGGATCAGTAAGTTGTCACCAATACGTTTACAAGGTGTTGCGGGAATGTATGCACCTACCATTCATTTTCAAAGGCAGAGTTGCATAACCTATGAAACCAGTGCAAAGCTGCCTATAAGACTGCGCAGTCCAATGGACAATACATTACTATGTACTATACTAAGGCTGCCTTTGGGACACACAAAGCCAAGAGCCAGCCTTGAGGATGAATGACTATGGAAGAGCAGAAAGAGAGACAAGAAGTAACAACCATCCAAAAGAAAATACAGACAAGTAAGGAAAGAAAAGAAAGAAAATGGTACAAAATGACTAGACTACCCAGTATAGGTCACCTGTGATATACTGGTCTAAATTAGATAATCTAATGACCTCTGCTGGCCTTAAAATATATTACTCGAGATATGGAAGAAGAGACAAAGGGGATGATAAAATGAAGAAAATACTGGCAACAACTTTTAGGTTTGTGAAGTGAATTTAATGTATTTCTGTTGCTTTATTTTATTATTTCCCCAGCAGACATTTTATATCTCAAAGTTTGGGAGATATAAGAACGGCCATACTGGGTCAGACCAAAGGTCCATCTAGCTCAGTATCCTATCTTCCGACAGTGGCCAATGCCAGGTGCCCCAGAGGGAATGAACAGAACAGGTAATCATCAAGTGATTGGGATGTTTAAGATAGTTTGACTACTGTAAAAATTCACATAAGTTTTTAATAAAGACAGTTGTTTTAAGTTACTGGAATATACTGAACAAGATTTTTAAAATACAATGGTTTCCACTGCTTTTATAACCTTTCAAAAAGACTTTAATTTAATTTTTTAGTTTAAAACATTGTATTTAAATGTAGACGCTCCCCCATCCCTCTCAACCTCAGAGGTGGGGAGACTTTTTGTGGAACAGGATGGGAAAGAAAATCCTTGGTCACTTCAAAGATTGCCTCCCCCTTGTTTCTCCCATCCTCGTGGGCATTTATTCTCTGCACAACTTGACAGGTGCCCATCACAATTACTCATTCAATAGGAGGTCCAGTTCCCTGATAAACTGCAGCTGGACTCAGAGTAGGAGAAGACATGTCCTAGAGAAGGTGGAGAATGGAATTGGGACTCCTAATGTCTGGCAAGGAGATAACTCACATGAGGGGAGGACAGTGGGGACCCAGTAATGTGCTAGAACCAGGTTAATGGTGCAGAAGGTGGCAAGCTAAAAGCAGCCCCCGACCCCTGGGTGATAGAGAGTTGTGGAGCTGAAGGCTCCATGTGGTATGGGTTATGGAAGGAAGGATGACCTGTGCCCGACAAGTTATTGTCAGATAATTCCCAGATGTGCAACTTAATAGAGTTGCAGCCTAGTGAAATCAAATTTCTAGTGTCCTGTCTTTCTTCCTGCAATGTCGGGGACAATGATTAATTTCAAGAAAGCCAAGGTAGCGACAATATTTGTATGAAAGCCAAGCAATTCAAAGTCAATGTTTATGCCATCACTTTTTTGATGGGGGGGGGAAGGGACAGTAGGGGTTGCACAGTGGCTTGGGGTTTAAAACCAATTGTGAACCAGACATAAAAGTTGGAACCAAACTGAGTTAGCAATAATGATCTGTAAAAGCAACTGTCAGAGAAAACAACAGCTGCAAGTCTGGGGAAAGATATACGGACAGAAGTGACAGGACAAAATGATATACAGAGATTGTGCAGCATGAGCAAGTGACAGCCTGTAAATTTGACATCACCCACATCTTTTTTTTTCTGTGGTCTAAATTGATAACCATGTAAATCAATTTCTGTCTAAAGGAAAACCTTCATGACAACCTTATAAGAGCTTGGCAGGCAATATCCTGGCAAATGTAAGTTTAATTGATAATATCACAAAAACTGTTTATGGAACTGAGATCATACAGCTAACCCTTTAACCTTGAACATTTCCAATTTGTAAATAATTCCAGTGTGCAGAGTAAATGCTGTCATTAAAAGCGACTAATAATTTTAATACATCTTCTAGTTTTAGTTAAGCCAGCATTTACATTTATTTTGTATTATGTGTTGCATGGATGCAATGTTTGGATACGTGTTTTAAGTCTGTCAGTGTATTAGCAAAAATACACAGTGTTTATACTTAGGATTCATTATAAATCTTGGGAACTCTGGGAACATTCGTATCGGTTGCTTAATGTTGCTTTATTAATTATAGACATTTTGAATGTGATAAATAGCTTGTCCCTATATAATACAGAAAATAAGGGTGGTGATAGGGTATCTAGGTCATTTGCTACCTCATGGGGGGAATATTGCATGCTGCTGTACCTCATCACAATGAACAGTGAATGCGGGGGGATGGGGAAGGGTGGGGGGTGGGGAGGAAATAAAGCCTAGCAAGAGTTTCAGAGTCATAGATGGAAACCTCTCTGGGTTGAAGCAATCAGGAGCAGCTACCTTAGTTAAGCTCAGAAATGCCACACCCATCAATGGGTGAGGAACTTGATGGGGCCAGCAGTGAAAGGGGGACAGCCCTAGTAGCAAGGGAGGGAGACAAAAGCAAGGGTAATTGGTAGCTCCTCCCTCTGGGAGTCTCTGGCACCATTGGTCAGCTGGGGGAGAGGGGTGCTGATTGGCCAGCATTCCCCAGCTGCCAGGATTTTAGCCCAGCACAGGGCTATGTGGAGTCTCTTTCGGCTCCATTCCAGAAGCCCACCCTCCCACCCAGACTAGGAACTTGGCCTGACAGATGCCGCAGATCTCGCCAATCATCTTTTTAGGGGGTCAAGAAGGAATTATTTTCTCCCATGGGCCAATTGGCAGAGGACCAGGGAGTTTTTTGCCTTCCTCGTAGCACCTTCAAGCCACAGTGGGTTGAGTAGGAACGTGCTTAGTACCTAACTAAGGTACTAGGGTGGAGTTGTTTATTTGGTGCAACTTGCGGCCTGTTTCCAGTGCGGTTAACAGAATAAAATCAATAGTCCCAGAGGCAAAAGACCTGGGATTTTGGTGTTGGGCCTTGGGCACATGTGATGGGGTGAAACCTTGTGGTCTTCATGGTCCGAGGTCAGATCTTGTGGCCCTTGCAAGCCGAAGTCCCCATCCTGCTGCACGCTCTGTCCCCTTCATGTGGGGTAGTGTGGGGTGGAAAAGGGGGACAGGGAAGGGGAGGGGAAGGTGCTAGGACTCAGAGAGAGCTGAGTCCTGGGGGGTCGGATGAGGAGAGTCTACCCCGCATTATGAGGAGAGTCTAGCCCCCGCACTGGAACAAATTAAATGACTGGTATAGGAGAGTATGGGTGATGGCTGGGTAGCGCCCTCCCTGTATGACAGTTTAATAAAAGTTGAGGCCTGCTACTTAATTCCAGGCATCTGTCTTCATATTTCCGCTGTGTCCACATAAACTAGAGCTGAGCGAACAACTGATTTTCCAGTTTGGTTGCAGCCATTTTGCGAATAGCTTAAAACAGTGATTTTCAACCTTTTTTCCTTTGTGGACCCCTAAAAAATTTCGAGTGGAGGCGCAGACCCCTTTGGAAATCTTAGGCATAGTCTGTGGACTCCCAGGGGTCCACGACCACAGGTTGAAAACCACTGGCTTAAACTATTCATGTCAAATTTGTGACTAGTTTTGGGTCAATTGAAGCTTCATTTTTCAGCAAATAAATCATTTGTTTGGAAAATAAAATTGCCCAGCTCTACCCAGAATCTCAAAATACAACTGAGCTACCCTCATGAAAAAGGGAAGAGTGTGATTTGCTGATAAGAAGCCTGGACAGTGAGTTCTGGAAACATAAGTGCTGCCCTGTTAATTTACCATTAAGGCCCCGAATCACATGCACAGCAGAGGGAACCTGTTAGTGTAGGGCGAAGACTGTCTTGGTAAGCAGTGCATTTCTTGTTCCTTCTCTTCCTCTGAGCTCATGTTTTTCTGATGTAACCGCCAAAGGCTGCCTCCCTGAAGAGAAAGACTGAGGAGAGTGGAGTGGAAAGAGGCAGAGCCTAATGTTACCAAATTGAGAGTGTTTCATTGGCTGTTATACTGCTTGATCTGCATAGGAGGAGGAGTTATGCCTCCATTTTGAATCTGTGAAACTGAACCAGACAGTGAAATAAACTAACATAATCAAAAAGTAACAAACATTCCAAGGTCAGGGTTCAATCAAGCTTAGGTTGTAGAGCCTAGTTTCCCTCAGGCATTCTCCCTCATCTGTCTCAAAAGCAGCCACCCTCATAGCCCTCCCCAGGAGGAGTGCAGAAGGGAAAAAGGAAACTGAGATGGAGTTAATCCCCTTTGGACCAGAGATGAGGTAATGCTCCTGTACCCAGTTCCCAAAGCATTGCTAAGAATATACTCAAGAGCTGTCCTCTGCAAAATCACTCTAAGCTTACAGAATTTAATCATTCTATATTCACTTGCTCTTTCTGAAAGGCATAGTTATATCAGTCATACATCAATTAAGTTGTCAATGCTAGTGTGATGTATTCTTCTAAGATGGGCTTCTAGTTCATCAAATTCCACTTAACTTAGGAAAGGAACACAGGTAAATTAACACAAGATAATTTGATTGATACCATTTGACTGATTAGATTTGACAGATAGCACAGTTATGGAAGCAACATAAATAACAAGAGCCACAGAGACATGGCTAATTTTAAACAGGGTGCTGCAGAAAAAGGATTCCTCAGTTACTATTCCCCTTGACCCTTTAGTTCCAGCACCAATGACCACCTCACTCCATGTTGTTGTGAAGAGAGAAATGCCATGCAGAAGACTGCTCATGGTAAAAGGCACATTAATGGTGGTGGGGTGGGGCTTGTTAGTCTTGCAATTACTATATTTCTTCTGTCTACATTATTGACATATAGGATGCTTTAACGGTTACCTCAACTATTTTGGCCTGGGGAGTTTGCTTATGAAAAAATGAATTGAATTACAAAATTAATTCAATTTTAAAAATAAATTAAAGCCAATGTGGGTGCTAGGGTCTTACAAAGAGCAGTTTAGAGACATTTTCTGCTCTATAGATATTTTCATTTTTCATCCACAGGAATCCATACACTAATCCTTGAGAAACTACTAACCTCAGCCAAAGTAAATGTCACTCTGTCTCCTCATGCTGGAGAAGTAAGTTTAAACTGCCCTTTGTTCGAGTGAGTTCTTATGAATCTCTTCCCATCCTGGCTCATTTGACATTTTATTCCAATAAAAATTCCATAAATATAATTCAGCTAAATTTTATATCCACTCAGAGGAAAGATCAAAGAACTGTTAAAAAATTCAGCTTAAGACATGCTACAGTTCACAACATGTTTCACCAGAGTTCACAAGAACTATCTGCATCTAGTACTATCAGCTAGTACACCAGCCTTCCCTCCACCATTTGAGAGGGCTCTTTGACAATTGGACAATATGGCGATAACCTGGGAAAGTATAACTGAAAAAACATCTAATTGATCCCATCATTATGTTTCTTTCTCAGGGTATTCTGTGAACTCAAAAGCATTAAGCATCTTCCTTAGTGTCTGACATTTATATGACATATGTAATATTCTTCAGTTATTTCTCAATTTCAGGCAGAGTAAGGCAGATGTACAATGCTTGTAGGTGAAAAGGCTGCCCTTTGAAATTACCATTATATAGAAAAAAATGATAGTTGAACAGTATAATAGTTGAAGATATTAGTCTACTAATGTCTTCAACTATTACACAGTTCTACATTTCCTTTGCTCTTGGCCATAGAATCTATTGAGATCAAGAGAGAGATTGCCCCTGCGTGTCTATGCCTTTCCCTGCTGTTGAACCAACACAGATGCTTGTCAGAGTTTAGACCCAGAAGCTTTGTGCTGGCCAGTATACACAGCAACACTAGTTGGAACCACTGGGTGTTGTAGACGCAGTGCACAAAGCACTTTGTAAAGGATTAACGGGGAGTGCTCCACAACCCAGATTCTTCTCCTTGAGGCCATCGGCCTGCGTCAAGCCTGAGTTGTCAGAGCTCCTTAATCCCACATTTTTATAGGTAAATTGAACACACTTCCTATGGAAATAATGAAGACTCTTATCATAACCATGGAACCCCATAATTCCGTTTTTGCAGAGCCATTTTTCAGAAGAGAGCCAGATTTTAGCTATAGTTCCTATCAGGTGAACAGTATAATATTTTCCACCTCAGACCTGCCTTTCATTTGTTGATCCAAAACATTCAACAATATAATCATTAATTAATGATGTAGGGTTCTGCAGGACTCCATCTTATCACTCCTCTTATTTAATGAGTACATGAGTGTACCTATTGGGCTTCAGGAAGTGCTAAAGGGCCCCCCCCCCCAGCCTAAGGGGAGGATCCATAGGGCCTGAAACTCAAGTGATTACGGGGGACAACTAATGTAAAAACAGGGATAGGAGTGCGGTCAAAGGGTCAAAAGAAGGGAACCTGACGGGGACAGTGGGTGGGGGTTTCCCAGGGAGGGGAGACCTGAAGACTGTGGAGTTACTGCTAGGGGGCAACACTCCAGGTACAACGCACCGGGGTCCAGGGAAGGACATGGGGGCCAGAGGATAGGTGGATCACCAGAGAACCCCGGACAGCACCCACTGCTCCTCAAAGGTGTCAAGGGAGCCAGTGGACGCCACCCAGAGGAACTCTGCCCGGATACATGAACGGACAGAGGATCGGAAACAGGCCCCACAGTCACAGGAACCTCCATCGGCCAACTTCCTCTCCCTGGTTCTATAAATGGCCAGTTTAGCCAGGGCCAAGAGGAAGTTGACCAGGAGGTCCTGTGACTTCATGGAGCCACGGATAGGGAGTGCGTAAATAAGAAGGTGAGGGGAAAAGTGCAACCAAAAACGCAACATAATATTGGTGAGGAGCCAGTGTAGGGGCTGCAACCTGGCGCACTCCAAGTAAATGTGAGCCAGGGTCTCCCTCACGCCGCAGAAAGGACAGGTGTCAGGGACAGGGGTAAACCGCGCCAGGTACACGCCCGTGCTCACGGCCCCATGAAGGAGCTACCAGCTGATATCCCCGGCGAGCCTCAGGACATGAGTGTAGCGGGGTGGTCCCCTGCTCCTGCCTGGAAGGGCTTAAAACAGCCCTGGCAGAGGGCTGCAGCTCTAAAAGCTGGGCTGATTGGGGAAGCAGCCACAGCTGGGCCATGCCCCAATCAGGCCACAGCTGGCCTGTATAAAAAGGCTGGGAGCCAGGAGCTCAGCAGTCTCTCTCTGTGTTCAGAGAGAGAAGGGCCTGGCTGCAGGGAGCTAGAGACAGGGTACCTGAGTGGAGCAGGGCTGGGGACAGGCTAGGGAGCTCCAGGCTGCAGCCTAGTAGGAGGCCAAGGGGTACTGGGGGTTGCAGAGGGCAGCCCAGAGGTAGGCCAAGACAGCAGGTCTAAACCCAACCTTGCCAGTGATGAGTGGCCTATAGTGCAGTCTGCCTCAGGGAGCAGGGGCTAATTGGTGACTGGCAGTGACCTGATACTGAGGCAAGGTGGGGATAGTGGGTGGGGGTTTCCCAGGGAGGGGAGACCTGAAGACTGTGGAGTTACTGCTAGGGGGCAACACTCCAGGTACAACGCACCGGGGTCCAGGGAAGGACATGGGGGCCAGAGGATAGGTGGATCACCAGCCTGCAGGGGGTGCTCCAGGATGCTGGAAAAGCTAATTCCCAAGACAACCAGCAGGAGGCACCGCAGAGGTGAGTCCGCTCCTCTACAATGAGGCTGTTGTCAGGGCTGTTTAGGAGACATGGGTTGAAATGTATTCAGTAGGCTGATAATACACAGCTTTATATTTTGACCTCACTAGAGCTGTCAGTTGCATTACGTTAGGTCTGGAAGAGGGCTAACTGGCTGAGCAGCTAAGACTGGGATGATATCTGTGGTTGAGTAAGCATCCAGAAGAGGTGGCAGGATAATGATTGAGGGGGTTTACAATCTGGGAGCAGCCTGGTTGGATTCCCAGCTGCTACTGGAACATCCAATAGTAGCTACAGTGAAGTCGGCCCTTCTCCATTTCAGATGCAGACCGTGAATTGTTACCCATGCCTTCATCACCTCAAGATCAGACTCCTGCAATGCCTAGGGTTGCCAATTTTGGTTGGATGTATTCCTGGAGATTTCATCACATGAAATCTTTAATTAAAGATTAATCTTTAATTTCTGGAGACTCCAGGCCAATCCTGGAGGGTTGGCAACCCTAGCAATGCCCTCTGCCTGAGGCCACATCTTTTATTTGTGTTGCTTGCTAAAGGCACATCTGTACTACCCGCCAGATCAGCGGGTAGTGTTCGATGTATCGGAGATTGATTTATCGCGTCTCGTCTGGACATGATAAATCAATCCCCGAATTGACATCCATACTCCACCTTGGCAGGAGGAGTAAGCGGAGTCGACGGGGGAGCTGCAGCAGTTGACTCGCTGACATGAGGACGGCCAGGTAAGTCGAACTAAGATACTTTGACTTCAGCTATGCGAAAAGCGTAGGTGAAGTTGCGTATCTTACTTAGAACCCCCCTGCTAGTGTAGCCCAGGCCTTAAGTGGTGTTTCTTCCTTTGAGAGCTGTAGAATGTCCTATGTGGATCAGAGGGAGATAGATGATGCACACTAACCAGTATGTACTTCTCGACACAAGAAGCTCATCCTAAGTATCCGAGGCCCATGACAGTTCAAATCCTGGATGAGCCCTATTATATGTGACAAGCTTTCTGGATATTTCTGGGCAGCGTTTCTAGCTGAGTTTCTCTGCTCTGCTCTCTGCATGTGTGTACAAACAGCTCAAACAAGCCCATCCCTCCTCCTCATTGCTTCTCTCCCTGCCTCTGGATGTAAAAATCAAATGCTGCAGTAGAATGCATGTGGGTTACAACAATAGGGTCGCCCAGAGGATTCACAGGGCCTGGGGTCTTCGGCAGCAGGTCCCGGGGTGGAAGGACCCCCCGCCGCGGGTCTTCGGGGCACTTCGGCGGCGGGTCCTGGAGCGGAAGGACCCTCGCCGCCGAAATGCCGCCGAAGACCCGAAGCAGAGGAAGCTCCGGGGGCTCGGGCCCTGCGAGAGTTTTCTGGGGCCCCCACAGCGAGTGAAGGACCCCGCTCCAGGGGCCCCAAAAAACCTGCGTCACACCCCCAAACAAATTTCTTCAGTAGTTCCTCCAAATCTGAAAGCGGAGGGTTTTTTCCTTCAATAAATTGCCCCACTTGCCCACCCCCTCTGGGCGGCCCTGTACAACAGCCAGAAAGGAATTTGCTTCTAGCAGAGATTTATTTGCCTTTTGGCCTACAATAAATATTTGCATTTGATTTAAATGCTCCACTGGGATTTGGGAGGAAGCACTATGCCACACATACTGACATATCTTCAAATATAGTAGCAAGAACCTCTATAGTAAACAATAAACCTACAGATACGGCAGATAATGTGTAGTGTTTGCATTATCACAATAAAGGCTAATCTTTTTGTGATCCTGATAAAGGGCCTGAAAATACACTGTCACATTATTCTGTCTAAAAAGTAAATGTTCAACACCCATACATAAAACTTTTTATCTGCTCTTTTGCCTTCAATTTTGCAATTAAGACTTTTAAAGAACAGTTCCTATTATGGATTTTTACATGCACATACTTATCAAAAAATATCATAGAAGGATAGATTCCCTTTGGCTACAGTTTAAGTGATGGGATGCAGAAAATTTTAAAACATGTATGAAATTTCTCATTACATGTTGTACATTCTCTATAATTTACATTTGTCTAAATAGATTTGAAGATAAAATACAATTTTGTATTTTCTTTTGACCTACTGAGTCATTTTAAAGAATATTTTAAAACTCTTGTGGATATAAACAGGAAAGCAGTGTTCCTAATTATTTGCAATTAGCTGATTTTTAAAAGGAAGCTAATTAATGACAACTTGCTTCTCACTAAAAACCATACATCAAAATATACTGTTATATTTCCACTAGCACAAATACTACGAAGAGAGAAAATCATTTAATGTCTGACTTGTATTGTTATTGAGTCATGGCAAATATTTGAGTCAATGTAGCATGATCATATCATACTGATCCTACACATTTCACATGAAAAAGCTAAATTATTGAAAGAACAAACCTACAAGATCAATCACATAAGAATAAATTAATAGTCAGTCAGGGCCTGATTCTTTGAAAGTTGTGGCTTAAAGTTTCATGTAGCTTTTTCCTTTAAAATTTGTGTGCCTGCCCTGCATATGCTTATATTGTAATTGGGCATGCAAATTGGCTCCCTGCACGTACATTTTAATGCACACACAAGAATATGGATGAACATTAGGTCTCAACCTTCTGAAAGTCAAGTTACGGAGACATTATTTTGCCACCTCTACCCCTCAGATTCAGATCTCCCAAATTTGGGTTTATGAATTTAAATGTTGCAGGAGACCAAGTTATCCCTATTTGTTAACCCAACAATTAACTGTAAATAAATAAAAATGTTTTATCACATTTGCCTTTGCTACTCTCTTATTTTAATTACAATATTGGATCAAGAATCGTAAGAGCACAAAATTGAAGGCTAAAAATTCTTACACTTTACTCCCCCTATGGCCTTGGTCAAGTATCCCAACTTTTTCACTCAAAGAGAAAATTATTTAGTGATTTTAATGACTAAACTGACTAAAACCAAGTATTACATTTACTTGTTACTGGCCAGTGACTGCTTAGAACTACGTAAACTATTTGTTGGAATTTATAGAGCCATTTTAATAACTAATACATAAGGAAAGTGAATTACTTGTGTTTAATAATAATTACTTAAAATCAATTATGTTTTCTTGAGAATTTAAAGCAACAGAAGTATTTATACATATAGCAAACAGAATATATTTAGGTCCAGATTTCTTCCCAGCACTTAATCAAGCAGAAGTGATTCCAGTCATGAAAAAACACCCCTTGGAAGATAGACAGGAGAAGTGCCACATTCACTGAATCATGCTATCCTGCCTGGTGGAATGCCACCCTTCCCACAGATATAACAAGGCTTCAGACGGACTCGGGTTATTTGGCAATGCTTCTTTTTGATTTCCTGGGGATCTATGGGGTTTGGAGTTGAACCTGCAAGTGTCAATGGAAGAGGAAGCCCTCTCAACCTGCGTCCCACCCCCAAACAAATTTCTTCAGTAGTTCCTCCAAATCTGAAAGCGGAGGGTTTTTTCCTTCAATAATTCCTCCACACCACTCCCTGGTATCACTGGACCCTAAATAATCTAATAACTTAATTTTTACTAAGTAATTAAATTACTTAAACCCAAATACTACAAAAGCTCCATTCATGAGATTAGACCACTTTCCATCCACATGGAGCCCCCGTGAAGTCAGGTATAGAGGCCCTCCCATGCTGAACCTCTTCACGATTGGAGCTTTGGTGACCTGGTATAAGTAACTAGTCATACAATTAGTAAGTAAAACCAACAAAAAACAGTTGAGTTACTTGGTATTTAATTGCTACAGTTTACCTTAAATTATTAAATATTATTCCAATTACTTACAGAATGGACACATTATTTGCCACTCCTACGAAATTAAATCAGCAGGGCTTCATCTTGCAAACATGCACATCAGTGGTTGCTGGATCAAGCATAGTTTTAATACAATACATTTTTTCTATATGAAACCACTCACAAAACATGCTAAACACTCCCACAGAATCTGGCAAATCTGTTTGTACAGATTGAAATCCATCCACGGAGCACACAAACCTGACTCACAGGAAGACAATATCTATTTGTGATTTATTTTTAAAAAAATGATTTGCTGTATATCACATTAGCAGAGATTAGCAAGATGATTTATATTTTTAACTTGTTTACTGTGAGGTCACTGCTTCTTAAGTTGAGATGGCTGTTCTATTAAAATATTTAATGATCTGTTTCCAATTAAATGGAGGCAGAAAGAGCAATCTGTCACTCTGCGATCTGCTTAAATGATTCTGTCAGGGACAGAGTCATCAGTTACTTTTGTTCCTCATCTATCTGATGAAAGCATTGATCCCCTTACTCCAGTTGCAAAGTAGAAACTATCTGAATGGAAATATTTGCTTGAAAAACTGCCTGATTGATAACATTTAAACTTGAACATACAAACTGAAATCAGACGTTAGCTTGTAAATGGCCTTATCTATTCACAACCAAGACTTGCCATTCATTTTGTTATGTTTGCCTTATAAGAGTGAGACATGGATTAAACAACTGTTTTTGTGTTGGCAGACTCTGAAATCTCCACTATTACAAGTTACATCTCACCTATTTGGCTATGTTCTGAACAAGGAATGGAGATAAAAACGTGATTGTATTGACTGAGCTGCAGCATTAACATTAGACTCTGAAAACACTGGTTCAGGAACAACATGTTCCTGGTTTGGTTCTTTCCTCTGCGTTTCCATACAGCTGTACTTCAGCCACTCAGTATACTGAGGACAAGCAGGCTCATCTGCAATGCTGTACGAGATAAAGTGAAACAAAAATACTCCACAGCAACAACAAACAATATAAAAGCTACCATTGCTGCTCACTAAGCTCATGGTGGTTCTCTCTTTTTCTATTAACGCCACTCTGAGTGTTTGGTCAGGGAGAAGTATGATAGTTACCCAGCGTATTTAAAGAAAGAGGAATCTGGAGGGGCCATATTTGAAATCTGCAGTCAAGAATATCAGACCTTTCAAGGCATGTCCTGAAGCGCACAGAACACGACTGTGCTAACTACAGTGAGAACAGGACAGTGCTAACTACAATAATATTTAAACATGGTTGTCTCAGGAATAGTTGTATAGCAGGCTTTCTTTGATCAATGTGGTTTCCCTGGACATTATCATCAGGGCTTTTCAGACATCTGTGTTAAGACCCTGCTATTAATCTCCCTAGGTAGGTTATAGCAGGGTTTCTCAGCCGCTGGGTCAGGACCCAAAATTGGGTTGTTAGAATGTTTCAAAGGGTCATGGCAGCTCCCGTGGCTCCTCCCACAGGACTAGCTGGGCTCGTCTCCCTGCTCCAGACACTGCAACCTCTGGGGTCCCAGCGCCACTCAGGTTTGGCCCAGACATCATAAGGATGGGAGTCTGGATAGGCCAAATTTGAGTGAATGGCACGGCAACTGAATGAACTAGGTCACAACCCTACTCACACAAATTTGATCCAGTCAAAAGGGTCAAACCCCAGAGACGAGAGCCAAGCCCTGCCAGCCCCATAGCACAGGACCTGCAGGAGCTGCCACTGTGGGGTGAATGCCGGGCAGGACCCAACTTCCACGGGGGGCAGGACCTGACCAAAACCACCTCAGGGTCTCCACCTCCAGACTGTTTACTGGATTGCGATAGGCCATAAACATCTACAAATGAATCCTGAGCCCAAAAAGGTTGAGAACCATTGGTTTATAATATGGTCCTAATATAAATCTGCTGAAAAGTCCCTGTTAATAACTGTCTGGGGAACCATACTAGAACTCAATGAGCATATACAGTGCCTCAATATTTGGAAGCCAATGTAACTACACCTCATAGTATTGTTGATGAAAGGAAAGACTATGTAAGGCAGAGGGTGAATGCTGGGGCAACCCAATTATCTGAAATCTCTAAGGCTACCTCAAACCTTGAAACTATTTAGGCATTTATTTAATCAAGGGCTCTGACCCAGTGGACTCAGTAAATCAAGACTTCAAAGCCTGCAAGCCCAGGATCTTATTAATAGGAAAACAGCTTCCTGAGAGCAGGACACAAGTGCTGGGTACAAAGTTAAGATTCAGCATTAAAGGTCTTTAGTGCTGAGTCTGAGTGCAGGCATGCTGTCTAAAGTGCAGTAGCTGAGGCCTAGAGTTAAAGTATGAATTCCAGTAGAGTCAAATAGTCTTTGCAAAGATAGCCAGCTGTCTGTCCAAACTACGTGTCCAGGAGGGATATGATCCTGTTTTTGATAATAGAGAAGTCCAGAAAACAGATAGGTCGTACCTGTTTTGAATTAACATCAAACTGTGTTGAGGCAATACTTTGTTCACATATTCATTAACGTTTACAGATGTAGAGAGGAGTCTATTGTAATAGTGCCTCCTATATCTCATAGGCAGAAATAATGCAAACAGAAGGCAACAAAATACAAAATTACTGTCAAGGGCAAGCAAGGGAAATTGTTTATACTTAATCTCTTGTAGTCACAGCAGTAATTTCCACAGTTTTATGGCTTGGCTGTTTTTCTTTTTTCCATTCAATGTTTGTCTTTCATGCTTTTTGGGCAAGGGCAATTTGTATCATTATCTACGTAATCCTCCTCACAAAAGCATCCCTCATTTCAACATTCTCTGGGTGGTCACAGTGCCTAAACAAATTATGGCTATTTCCATGACAAGTGTGGGTAGCACTTGCTACTGGAGAATTTTTCGTATCTTTTCAAGCACAGGAGAAACAATTTGTAATATGCTAGCTCAGACATTTGGTGATTTTTAGCAGGCATGAGTATTACTCCTAGTACCTATAAACTATGGATAAATTTCACATCTGCCTACTGCCTACTGTTGATAATCAATTGCCAAAAATCAATATCCAATTAATTGATACAATTAATTGTGATAAATGTTTAGTGAGAGGGTGTAATGGGGTTTACAAACCCCATACTGAGCATAGGCAGAAGGGAGAGGAGTCTCTTCCCTGCTTACATGCAATCAGACTGACCACACCCCCTCAGTTAGTTAGTTAGTTAGTTTAACTTCTGTGCCAGGGAAGATAATGGAGCAAGTAATTAAGGAAATCATCTGCAAACACTTGGAAGGTGGTAAGGTGATAGGGAACAGCCAGCATGGATTTGTGAAGAACAAATCATGTCAAACCAATCTGATAGCTTTCTTTGATAGGATAACGAGCCTTGTGGATAAGGGTGAAACTGTGGATGTGGTATACCTAGACTTTAGTAAGGCATTTGATACGGTCTCGCATGATATTCTTATCGATAAACTAGGCAAATACAATTTAGATGGGGCTACTATAAGGTGGGTGCATAACTGGCTGGATAACCGTACTCAGAGAGTTGTTATTAATGGTTCCCAATCCTGCTGGAAAGGCATAACGAGTGGGGTACCGCAGGGGTCTGTTTTGGGACCGGCGCTGTTCAATATCTTCATCAACGACTTAGATATTGTCATAGAAAGTACGCTTATTAAGTTTGCGGATGATACCAAACTGGGAGGGATTGCAACTACTTTGGAGGACAGGGTCATAATTCAAAATGATCTGGACAAATTGGAGAAATGGTCTGAGGTAAACAGGATGAAGTTTAACAAAGACAAATGCAAAGTGCTCCACTTAGGAAGGAAAAATCAATTTCACACATACAGAATGGGAAAAGACTGTCTAGGAAGGAGTACGGCAGAAAGGGATCTAGGGGTTATAGTGGACCACAAGCTAAATATGAGTCAACAGTGTGATGCTGTTGCAAAAAAAGCAAACATGATTCTGGGATGCATTAACAGGTGTGTTGTGAGCAAGACACGAGAAGTCATTCTTCCGCTCTACTCTGCTCTGGTTAGGCCTCAGCTGGAGTATTGTGTCCAGTTCTGGGCGCCGCATTTTAAAAAAGATGTGGAGAAATTGGAAAGGGTCCAAAGAAGAGCAACAAGAATGATTAAAGGTCTTGAGAACATGACCTATGAAGGAAGGCTGAAAGAATTGGGTTTGTTTAGTTTGGAAAAGAGAAGACTGAGAGGGGACATGATAGCAGTTTTCAGGTATCTAAAAGGGTGTCATAAGGAGGAGGGAGAGAACTTGTTCACCTTAGCCTCTAAGGATAGAACCAGAAACAATGGGTTTAAACTGCAGCAAGGGAGGTCTAGGTTGGACATTAGGAAAAAGTTCCTAACTGTCAGGGTGGTTAAACACTGGAACAAATTGCCTAGGGAGGTTGTGGAATCTCTGTCTCTGGAGATATTTAAGAGTAGGTTAGATAAATGTCTGTCAGGGATGGTCTAGACAGTATTTGGTCCTGCCATGCGGGCAGGGGACTGGACTCGATGACCTCTCGAGGTCCCTTCCAGTCCTATAATCTATGAATCTATGAATCAGAACTGCCACTTTTGGAGGCATGCACCCACAGGTGAGACCAATAAAGAAAACAAGCCCAGCTATAAAGGAGGGAACAGGGAAAGGGAGGTAGAAAGGTCTGGGATAACAGAGGGGCAATGGCCTTATGTCAGGATGTGTCTAAGAAACTGACAAGGAAATAAAAGAAGACTGCAAGTCCTGGAAGTTAAGGGCTGATGGGCTCAATTTAGGTTAAGAGTTTATGGACTGGTCTAACTAAGTGAATTGAAAGGGACCAGTTAGGAGAAAGCTGGAACCCCTAGAGAGACTGCACCAAGAGCAGTTGATAGAGAGGTTTTCTCTGGTGTGGATTTGTTTAATAACAACAAACTGTGACTAAGTCAGCTTTGTTTGGGTTTAACTTAGTCAAGACAGCACATACACAGAGAGGCATACAGTTATTACATTGCTAAGACATTTCCTACAACTCACAATATGCTAGAGGTCACTGCTTGGTAAAATTCCACTCTTTAAAATTAGCTACATTTATCCTTCATTCTTCTTCACTCCATCCATATCCCCTTGCATTTTTGGGGGTGGGAGTAATGGAGTGTCCACTCCACACAAAATAGAGCGGCCAAGTGAGCTTAATTTATCTGATTGGCTGCACCTGGGGGAGATGGGGGTTTGAAGAACTGATACATAATGGAGCCCAGCTGAGAAGGAACAGCAGGGGCTGGTATAAAGCCAGGAAATTGGCAGAAGAAAGGGGCTGAAGGGGAAGCAGGCTGCAGTCACTCTCTCAGCTTAGGGAGGTGTGTTTGAGGCTATGGAGTTCAGCAGTCTGCAGTTACTCCCTGCGAGTAGTAGTTTGAGCTGGTACACCCAGAGTGGGGGAGCCAAAAGTTGTAGAAAGAGCACCAGGGTCTGAGGGAAAGCAGACCACAGTTGCCAGATAAGGAGTCACTAGACTGGAACACGGAGTAGTGGGCGGGCCTGGATTTCACTGCCAGTTTCTGGGAAAGCAGCACTGGAGCCGGCCTTGGACTGCAAAGCTGACTGGAATGGTAAGTGGGCTGCTGATGCGGTGAGACTTTGATACCCCGGAAGGGGAGGACTGTACCGTGACCTAGCCAGCGGCCTGAGTCATGAAGAAGGAATACCCGAAGTCCAAGAGCGAGAGACACACACTGGGCAAAAAAATCAGCATTGGACCTGAATGGAGCCAATCCCCAGAGCAATCAGGAGGAGGCACAGCAACAGTGAGTTAGACCCCATGATAGTGGGAAATTGTTTTTCCATTTGTTCTGTTAAACTCATAGCACATTTTTGTGGACTGCAAAACAACAACAAATAATTTGCAGCAACAACAAACTGACCTCATACTTGCAACTACCATTTACCAAAGAAAAGCTTTCAGAAATATCACAAGGAAATTGGCTCTTTTGCTTAGGCAAAGGATGTGTACATCGTTCATGGATTCCTAAGAATTCCTTGCCATTATGTCCGATTTTATCATCTCCTTGCACTCTTGAGATCCTGCACTACAACCATCACCTCCACCCAAGGTGAGGGATTGGAGAGAACTAATTGTACAGTCCATAAAAACTGCTCCTTAACTGGCCACACAGATCATTGTTGAAAACATAAAAGCCTACACCGATGTGTACAATATAATCAGGGCTGGCTCCAGGCACCAGCACAGCAAGCTGGTGTTTTGGGCGGCCCATGGAAGGGGGCAGCACTTCCGGGTCTTCGGCAGCAAGTCCCTCAGTCCCTCTCGGACGGAAGGACCGACCACCGAATTGCCGCCAAAGAATGAAGCGGCGCGGGAGAGCAGCCGCTGAAGTGCCGCCGATCGCGGCTTTTTTTTTCCCCCCTCTTCACCGCTTGGCACGGCAAAAAAGCTAGATCCGGCCCTGAATATAATGGTGTTGGTCTTGCTTTGAGCGGGGGATGACTTCCTGAGGTCTCTTCCAACTCGAATATTATATGATTCTAATACACCGGGCTTCATGTTTCTGAAGCACTACATAAATATTCATTAATATCTATGTGACACAGCAAACTCCCTGTGCCCGCCGAGAAGCTCTGTCTCAGTACTGGTCCCAAAGTTGCTATTCATCTCAGGAGTGATAGGCTAAAAGTAGGAGATCAAGTCTTCCACTTTGCCTTTTTAACATAGTTTTCAACTCATGTTAAAATGCACTGTACCAAGAAAGAATTTATATTCTATTGTAGATTGTCTGAAAAGTAACAATATTTCATGTAGAGAAAAAGGAGCCTCCTTGCCACCAGCATAAGAGAGAATTTCTGGCATGAAAAGATCTTAAGGGAGACTCTCTGCAGTGGAGGGCAAGTAAATGGAAAAGAGACACTCCCCCAGATGTCATGGTTTACCAGCTGGCAGGTGGGAGAGTACTCTATACCATCTGAATTATTGCCCTTGTGGAAATAATAGACTGAAATGACAGCTGATAAAGGAATTCCCTTAAAATAGCAGGTCCATCTAAAACACATCTGTTAAATAAAGAAAGGCTGCAAACTCTGGGAAGAATTAACATAGAAGTTAAAAAAAAGAAAAGAAGATAAAGGAAAAGCAACTTTCCAAAGTTGTTGGGCAAACTAGTTCTAAACCAATGAGAAATGGGCCCAAACTAAAAAACCAGATGCAAATCCCCCACTTCGTAGCTCGGACCCATCTATACAAAATTCTAAGTAGGAGTTGTAATCTCATTTTCATTTAAACTTGTTGCAATTACAACAAAGCTTTACAACAGTGAAGATGCAACAGGAGTGTACGAGCTATTGGAGGAACGTGGGTACAGCAAGGGGAACGTTCAGAATGCAAATGGTCCCCCGTATCATTTGGTAGCTGAATTCTAACTGAACCAACTATTTCTCTCATACGTTCCCAAAACCCATTTACTCTTGTCTTTCTCATTGTTTCAGACAGCAGAAGCCAAGCAAAAGAATTATGTTCACAATCTAATTTTTTTAAAATAGGCCACTAAATAGTATTCAATCACCACCCCACTTGTATTTTTAAAAATGAGATATAAATCATTGCCTAATCAGTATTTAAGATTCTTTAATGTTCTGAATCTCTGATTTTCACACTTTCTCAGAAGGTTGAGGGATCCTGATTGACTGCCAATGTTAGTGTATTTAAAATAATTAGATATAGCTCCAAAATGAAATGATTTTTATTAAATATAATCCATTCTTTTTGGAGGTACATTTCATGGTATAGCAGTATTTCACTGAAACCATGCAGTCTCTCCAACACATCTGTCAGGAAAGATGTTGGATTCCTAACATGTTATTGGTAATCTACAAAAATCTATTGTGTTTGCAAATAACTAGCTAAAGGGGCAGGTCCCTGTACTGTAATATCACTTGTTTTATTTTCATCTTTGTTTTTAATTCAGACCACCAATGTCTCTCAATAGAGCAGAGTCTAAGGACCTGTGAACCATGTAGTCATAGAGCTGCAATGTTCAGTTAACATTCCTTCTAGCTTTTAGCACAGTGGTTAGAGAATTCACCTGGAACGTGAGATACCTGAATTCAATTCCTCCATTTGCCTGATGTTGAAAAGAGCTTTGAGTTTGGGACTCCCCTGTTGCGGAAGGGTGCTCTAGCCACTGGGCTATGGGATATGCTGGTATGGGGCTTTCTCAGTCTCTCCTGTTGAAGCTGTTCCACTTTGTAAATAGCCATTGGAGCAAGGACTAGAGTCTCCCACACCATAGCTGATTGTCTTAACCACCAGGCTAGAGAGTCATTCTCATTTGCTTTCCAATTACTATTACCTGTCATGCATCATAATAAAAACAGCATTCGACTTACAATATATCTGGTACATATCCCAGACCAGATGGACTTTACTAGGAAGGGAAGTTTAAAAAAGGAGGAAAGGTTGGTGATGATAAAAGAAGAAATTGTTTCCTTCACCCCCCTCAAACTCTGAGTTTTCATCCCTAATGTGCGTGGAACAATCCTTTTTTGTTGTTGTTTTGTTTTGTGAGGTTTTTTTTTTATGATACAGACAAAGGTATCACGGATGCAGCAAAGGTATTAAGTATGACCCCACAGTTTGGAAATTGGCCTTTCCTGCACCTCCCATTCACAGGCCTAAAGCCATGACTATGCTACAAACTTTGTTCAAGGCAAGTTAGGTTGGCATCAAATCATTGCAGTTAGTATATTCCTTGTGCACGTGTATACTTGGCTCCTTCCAGCAGCATTGTGTTTAGTCACTAGGCATGCTTGTGTTGATGCACAGTGTGGTGCACCAAAGGTAGGTTATCCCAGTGTGCAACTTTCCATCATCCAGCGTGCTGTCTTTTGGGAAAACTTGGCGATTCATGGTAGGAAAGAAACTAGTCACACGGGGGTGAATGGAAGCAAAAGGTCAAATTCCCATCATGCAACTTTATCCATCACATACTGCTATCCATTTCCTATCATTTTTGCACCTTTTTTTTTTTTAAATCCTAGAAACCCACATGGCACTTCTCGTTGTCCGCCATCTCTGTCATAAACATGGAGCCCATACTACTGCATGGAGCTCTGCTCTACTGTCACGAGGGCTGCAAACACAGGATGAAAAATCCTCCAGTATTTTCAGAGCCGCAGGAAGAACCACAACAACAGGGGACATGGTGGTTTTTGTGGAGAACAGATTGCTGTGGGACACAGTAAAAACCAATTCCAGGTTTTCATCTGTTTTTATTAAAACTATTTGTTTTAAAAGCTCTTTTGCTTCCAATCTGATCTGCAAATTCTTCTTTCCCCATCCTGCTGCCTTCTGCTCTGTTGCAGGCACAATTCATTAAGATGAATAGCGTTCTGCTGGGTCTGCATCTTCAGTAAGTATTTCTGCAGCAGTTTAGTAATGATCTTAATGTTCATGGTTGTATTTTTACAGCCATCTCAGCTGGCTATTAAAAGGCAGCATTGCACTTGAAAATTGCTACTGCACCACTTCAGAAATACTTACGATGATGAGGATGCAGAGAGTGCTGTAATTTCAGTAGAGACCTCATGCTTCATGAATGACTTGTAAAAATGGATGGTTATAATTTATTATGAGAGTAGATGCCACTTTAGAATATTATCGCAGGAAGTTAATAACTGTGGGGAGAAGTATTAAGAATTAGGTGACTTTTTAAAAATATTACCAAAAATCAGACTTTGCTGCACAGTTTTCTCATCGTTAGCATATAAGTACACCTCTACCCCGATACAACACGAATTCGGATATAACGCGGTAAAGCAGTGCTCCGGGGGGGCAGGGCTGCGCACTCCAGTGGATCAAAGAAAGTTCGATATAACGCTGTTTCACCTATAATGCAGTAAGATTTTTTGGCTCCCGAGGACAGCGTTATATCAGGGTAGAGGTGTATTGTAATGACCAGTATAGACAGCACCACCATCAACAGGGGGTGTTATATCTTTATCTTAGTGATAACTTGTTGTCTTGCATTTTATGTTCGGAAGAGGGAGAATTACTAAGAAATTAAGTCCTGCCTTTGGTGCTGGAGTTGTTACTTGCAGTGTCCCAATAAATAATTTGAATGCTATGTCAGTATTACAATATGATCTCTACTGCCTTATTCTACTGTAAAATGAAAACAGGAGAACAGCATTTGTTAGGTTTGCCACCTGTATTTCAAAAATCATCCTTATGTCAAAGGAATATTCTGAAACCAACAGGACATCCACAGTCTATTTAAAAAAGTGTGAAAACACATTTAGGCCAGACAGCTTTGTTGCAAGCAGGAACAACTTCACTGAATTCAACTGATTAACAATTGCTTACAGGCAGGGTTGAATTTGTCCAAATATAATGACATTTGGATGTAATTACCACACTCTGTTTGCATAATGCTATACAATCAACATGTTCTGATGGCAAGGACACACTGAAGAAGAGACAGCCTTAAGTCTCTTCCCCCCCTGCCCTGAGAAAAATGCTAGGGTGTTGGAATGTAGCAAATATTGCAGCTATTTCATATTCTCGTATCAAAAGCATTACCCTTTGCAAAAGTATTGTATAGGATTCTGTGTTTGACAAAGATGAAGCAATTCAGAGTATGACACTTATTCTTGGGATGCATGTTGTTTACTGAAGAACCAAAGGAGCATATCTACCATTTAGGACAGTAACTGCAATGGGCAGGTTTGCCTTCCACTCAGCCAAGCAACACTATTCCTATGGGATGGTGAAGCAATAGTCTAGAAAACCTTCACACTCTCAAAAAAGCATATTTTCTTCAAATCACTTGACTGCTATTGTAATAAGCTGTGTAGTAGGCCTGCTTCGCTTCTCCCCTGCAGACAGAAAATAGTCAGCCACAGGCTAGAATGTCAGAGCAAAGGTGTCCTGTGTAATCAAAAAGCTATTTTCCTTTGAAATCACAATAAACAAGTGTTAGTTTTCTTTATAGAATGGAAGGAGGAGCCTCCCTGCTCTTTGAAAATTGGGAAGTATTTCACATCTGACAGTCTGGGCAGATCAGTTGTAAGACTTTGGTGCCCAAAGGAGATAAGTGGGCTAATGCATTTTTTGTTCCATGAGACACCGCACAATGAAGAGAATGGTGTTACAGACCTACTCCTAATCAAACTAGAGGGTATGATTTTAAGTCTGACGAAAACAAAGGAACTTATATCACCCACCTCTTTTTATTCCCACTATTCACTAGGAGCAATAATGTATTAAAATAACAACTACAACTAGTTCTATTAAAGAGACTCTCAATTTAGGGATATCAATTCAGTGCCGCTGGCAGAAACTAACCTACACTGATAGGCATGGTTTCTTGCAAGATAGAAAAGTCTAATGTGAGAAGTCATGCCTATCAGTGAAGTATAGTTCTAGGCGATGGTGCTGAATTGATATGCTAAAACTGGGACAAGCTGTAATGTGACTAGCTGGAGCATTTGTTCTTGCTTGTATTAAATTGGGATCCACTAAAGTAATGAAATCCCATAGCCAAATGTTGTGGCTGTATGCCTTATGTAGCATTTTTTTTTCAGTTCCAATTGTGATAGGTTTTATAAGACAAAGAAAAAAGGGAAGGTGTCCGCCCTATCCTCTGGCCCGGTTTTAATTGCAATCGCCCCTCTAAGTAGTTGATGACTCATGCTCTTGTCCTCTGACTAGCAGTTAGGGAAGGTTTGCCAGCCTCTCAATTGTTGCACAGCTCTTGCTTTAAAATTGCTCCACCATGCTCTCTGTATTATGTCTGGAGACTACAGGAAAGGAGCAGGGAAGAGAAAGCAGGAGTTAATTCACAGGAGGAGAGGGGAACCTGATGAGACATGTCTAATCCCGTCTTTGGGCATGAACTGGACCTTGAATTTATTCTTATACTGAAATGTAAGGCTGATGCCCTCAGGCTACACAACAATTTACAAATGTGGCCAAGAATGAGTTCTGGAAAGAAGCAGAGCTGGCCAAACAGAGTCGCCAGGTGTCCGGTTTTTGACCATTAAATGTCTGGTCAGTGGCGCATCAGGACTAAGGGAGGCTCATTACCTGCCGTGGCTCCATGAGGCTCCCAGAAGCAGCGGCATGTCCCACTTCCGGCTCCTATGCTCCTCTGGGGGCTCCTTATGCTCCCCTGCCCCAAGCATTGTCCCTGCAGCTCCCATTTGCCAGAAACTGTGGCAAATGGGAGCTGCGGGGGCAGCACCACCTTGATCCTGCACCTCTGACCCCAGCCCTGATCCCCCTCCTGCCCTCCAAATCCCTCAGTCCCAGCCCACAGCACCCTCCTGCTCCCCAAGGCCCTCATGCCCAGCTCCACCCCAGAGCCTGCACCCCAGCTGGTGCCCTCACCCCTTTCCTGCCCCCTGAGCCAGCCCAGTGCAAATGAGTGAGTGAGGGTGGGGAGAGCAAGTGATGGGGGGAGGCATGGCCTTGGCTAAGGGGCGGAGCCTCAGAGGAGGAGCGGGGCAGGGGGTGAGGCAAGGGTGTTTGGTTTTGTGCGAGTTGAAAGTTGGCAACCCTATGGCCACAGCTCGTTAAGTCAGAATGGCTGGCAGCTCCTTAGCTGACTACTAAGCACAGTGCTACAATGAAAAGATTCTTCTTGTAATTTATCTCCAAAGATCAACTATTTAATTTCTTTTACTATGGTAAAAATACACAGCTACAGGTACTGTACATATACTGCAGTAGGAGGACTAGCAAACGTTTATCAGTTTGAAGTGGTATAATCAATTAACCATATGTATCAGTGGTGGGAAACCTACAGCCCACAGGCTGCACATGGCCCATCAAGGTAATCTGCTGGCGAGCCGCGAGACTGTCCGCAGGCAAGGCCACCCGCAGCTCCCAGTGGCCGTGGTTTGCCATTCCCGGCCAATGGGAGCTGCGGGAAGCGGCAGCCAGCATGTCCCTACGGCCCGCGCCACTTCCCGCAGTTCCCATTTGCCAGAAACAGAGAACCGTGGCCACTGGGAGCTGCGGGTGGCCATGCCTGCGGATGGTCAATGTAAACAAACTGTCTCGTGGCCTACCAGCGTATTACCCTGATGGGCTGCGTGTGGCCAATGGGCCACAGGTCGTCCACCACTGATATATACAGATGACAAAAATTACAGCAGCTATTAATGTTGATCTGATAACTACACAGTTTAGAGGTCTCTGATGCATGTTTGGGCCGATATTCTCAAAAGCAGTCACCACTTTTGAGTACTTTCGTTGCCCAACTTGAGATATATTAGACCTGATTTTCATAAATGCTGAGCATCAGTAGCTGTAATTGAAATTAGTGACCATTTTTAAAAATATGGCTATTAATATTAAGGAGCTAAGAAGTATATTTTCGAGGCGAGAAAGTCTCAAACTGTGCTCTGTGAACAACCATAGATCCACAGTGCCTTTCCTGATATTCCCCAGATTGACACATTATGAACCACTTAAAATAAAAACATTCATATTTCTGGAGTCCCAGTTCAGTGTCTTACTCATAAGACTCAAATCCCAATCCTCCTTATGTATGATCAGGAATGTAGGGTTTTGTTCAAAATTGCAAAACTCTATTGTTCCAAATGATTTCAACAAAACAATATAAATCTTGTTTTCAACCTGAAATTCAAAGCAAATTTTAGAGGGTACAAATCATCACAAACCAGAACTAAGTATCTATTTGTACAACGCCCTCCAAACTAAAACTGCTAAGGGTTGCCAAGGTGCATTCAATGCCCAATACTACTGAACCTACAACTGCAAGAAAAATGACTTTGAACAGGAAATAACTATGAGGTAATGGTGTTGACATTTTCACAGTGACCATGCTGCTATCTGAGGTACAGTGAGAGTACCCTTTAAATCTGGCTTGGTAGCTAAAAATGATAGGATTTCTTTTTCAACTTACTACTGTATTTACAAAAACAAAAAGGCCCAATCCTGCAGGTTTAACGGAAACAAAATTTTAAATGAAGTCAGTGGGAGCTGTGTCTTAGTCAAGGCTGCAAAAATAGGCTCACTCCACAATGATACTACACTTTCTTCACACCACAACAATTTTCTACAGTATTCTGTGAACTCTGAGCACAAGCAATCTGCAAACTACAAAACAAATCTCAGAAAAGGTTAGCAACACTGAATGTAATTCCAGACAGCCCTTCATTTATGCAGAAATATATTTAGGAGAGACGGTACTACAACAGAAAGATCCTAAACCATCTAAGAATTATTTTTTACATTGCAAATCTATCCTAAGTACATCATCCAGGGAATGTGCACTAAGAGAAGCAAATAGCCCCCAGGGAACAGGAAGGGAGATTAGAAGAGCCCTACATTATGTTCAATTCTCTATGGTCTTCTACTCATTCTGAATGGGTCATAAATGGGTCATACTAGTTTAACAGATCATCCAGAAAGAAAAAATATTGAAGGCACATTTCTATGGAAGTCTACTGAAAAAAAAAAGGTACTATTGTCTAGTTAGAGAGTGGATCCATACCACATATACCATACAGAAGTAAAACAAATCAACAAGTATGGTGTGACTTCAAAAGAAAGTTTGTAGAATCTCATTGTTTAGAGAGAATAAATAAAAATGGATGTATTTTCCAGCAAGCAACATGGCATGAACCACATGAGGGAAAGTTAATCAACAAATAGAGATCAAAGACCAAACAAGACAGGCAACGGAGAGAGTAACATACATTCCCACCATCTACACATAGGAAAAGAAAGGAAAATATAGCAGTAGCACATCACCATACGGGGGGCGGGGGGAGAGGAATCTGATACATAAAGATGCAGTGGCCTAAACTGCCTAGAATAGCAACACCTCTATATCATGGGTAAAAAGGAAGAGAAAGCAAAGGAACTAAATACCTTTTTTGAAAGAGAATTTGATCTATCATATATCAAGTTGCCTCAGTGCAAGTCAGTGTTTTGGCCGGCACTACCACCAAGGTCAAGAATTTACCATTGTGGCTGTATAATAGAACTTTACTAATTTGCAGTAATGACAGGAAGATTCACTGTGGATTCTTAGATATTGTGAATTAATAAATAATTTCAAAACATACAAACCAAAGGATTGTTCAGAAGGAATAAAGGTTGGTTAAATGTGACATCCCCCTGCAAATGCAAACTGTCCAAAGCAAGGAAGTGCAAAGTTATGGGACATCACTTAAGCATACCCCAGTAGTCCTTTAAAGATGCATCGTTCTGCAGTTAGCCTGGGTGATCAGCATCTGGGTGAACAACCATACTGTGAAACCCATTACTATGACCTCACTGGTGTATGCCCTCCTGTTCTGTGTGTTGCTAGGACTTTTGGAGGCACACCCTAGGTTCTCTGTGCATAGGGTGACCAGATAGCAAGGGTGAAAAATCGGGACGGGGGTGGGGGTAATTGGTAACCTATATAAGACAAAGCCCCAAATATCGGGACTGTCCCTATAAAATCGGGATATCTGGTCACCCTATCTGTGCAGCAGTAAGCTGAGCTGCTCTTTCTCAGTGCATTGTGGGAGAACTTTTGTGTCCTTCTGAGTACACGGGAGAATTGTGGGAAGGCATTGGAGGACTATTAGCCTGCTTCCTCAGGGCAAAGAGGGCTGGTTACCAGCCCAAATAAAAGCAGAACTGGGAACTGCTTTCATTGTAGATAAAAGGCTTTTGTGTGTGGAAAGCAGAGGGGCCAGAGCAACACCTGGGTAAGAGCCTGGGCTTGCTCTGCAGTGCAGACATACCCTTATACTGATGGTGACCACCTCTGCATATTCTCATTAATATTTTTTCCATCTCCAACAGGAACAGAAATATACTACACACAACATATTAACTTCCCTCAAACTCTAATGGGAAAGCTTAAACAATACCTCAGCAACAATAGCAAACATTCAGCATTGACTCGCGTACAGGTTAAGTGTGTACCACAGAATCATAGAATTGTAGGACTGGAAGGGACCTCGTGAGGTCATCGAGTCCAGTCCCCTGCACTCATGGCAGGACTAAGTATTATCTAGACCATCCCTGACAGGTGTTTGTCTAACCTGCTCCAATGATGGAGATTCTACAACCTCTCTAGGCAATTTATTCCAGTGCTTAACCACCCTGACAGTTGGGAAGTTTTTCCTAATGTCCAACCTAAACTGCTCTTGCTCAAATTTAAGCCCATTGCTTCTTGTCCTATCCTCAGAGGTTAAGAACAACAATTTTTCTCCCTCCTCCTTGTAACAATCTTTTATGTACTTGAAAACTGTTATCATGTCCCCTTTCAGCCTTCTGTTCTCCAGACTAAACAAACCCAATTTTTTCAATCTTCCCTCAAAGCTTATGTTTTCTAGACCTTTAATCATTTTTGTTGTTCTCCTCTGGACTTTCTCCAATTTGTCTACATGTTTCCTGAAATGTGGCGCCCAAAACCGGACACAATACTTCAGCTGAGGCCTAATCATCACAGAATCAAGCAGAAGAATTACTTCTCGTGTCTTGCTTATAACTCTCGTGTCTTGCTTACAACACTTAATACATCCCAGAATTATGTTTGCCTTTCTTTTTTTGCACAACAGTGTTATGCTGTTGACTTTAGCTTGTGATCCACTATGACCCTCAGATCTCTTTCTGTAGTACTCCTTCCTAGGCAGTCATTTCCCATTTTCTATGTGTGCAACTGATTGTTCCATCCTCAGTGGAGTACTTTGAATTTCATCCTGTTTACTTCAGACTATTTCTCCAGTTTGTCCAGCTCATTTCTGAATTTTAATCCTATCCTCCAAAGTACTTGCAACCCCTCCCAGTGCAGTATCATCCGCAAACTTTATAAGTGTACTCTCCATGCCATTTTCTAAATCATTGATGAAGATATTGAACAGAACAGAGCCCAGAACTAATTTCTGTGGGACCCCACTTGATATGCCCTTCCAGTTTGACTGTGAACCACTGGTAATTAATCTTTGGGAATGATTACACCCACCTTATAGTAGCTCCATCTAGGTTGTATTTTCCTAGTTTGTTTATGAGAATGTCATGTGAGGCAGTATCAAAAGCCTTAAGCTATGTGTTTGTGAGGGAAGTATGCAGGGCTGGCACTTCCATTTAGTGCGGTCGCCTAGGGCACCAGGATTTGGGGGTGGGGGGGCAGCACTTGGCGGCAATTCGGCGGCGGGGGGTCCTTCCACGCTCCAGGTCTTCAGCAGCAATTCTGCGGCGGGTCCTTCACTCGCTCCGGGACCCGCCACCGAAGGGCCCCGAAGACCGGGAACGCGGAAGGACCCCCACCTAGGGCGCCAAAAACCCTGGCGCCGCTCCTGGAAGTATGAGGTCATATGACCCCCCTGAATGAGTGTTATTTATTAGGGAGGTTTTATACCTGCTCTGTACTTCCTTTGCACCAACATAGTCAGCATATAGGGGACATGTGGCAACCATGAAACTGAAACTCAGTGTTCAAACATTTACATCAGAAAGTATAACATTACTTCACTACCCAATAAGCACTTTGCTTTCTTACTGTTCCCTGTTGTCTTTTCTCCTCCTTTGATTACTTATTACTACAGCTAAGCAAATACACCTCTTCCGCGATATAACGCTGTCCTAAGGAGCCAAAAAATCTTACTGTGTTATAGGTGAAACTGCGTTATATCGAACTTGCTTTTATCAGCCGGAGTGGACAGCCCTGCCCCCCCAGAGCGCTGCTTTATCGCGTTATATCCAAATTCATGTTATATCAGGTCGTGTTATATCGGGGTAGAGATGTAATTGATTTTTCAATGACCAAAAAAAAATCAGTGTTGGTTCAAAATAAATAGAACTTTTTTTTTTTTTTTTTTTTTGTAATTTTCAATCTGGTCACCTAACAAAACCAACCCTTTATTTGTTTTGAACCAATACTGATTTTTTTCAGTTTTTCTCAACAACAAAAAGAAAAGAAAAGAAAAGTAATTTGAATCAATATTTCTGAAATGCTACAAAATGAAATGTCAAAATGGTAAGAAGATTTATAAAAATTTTGGTTTCACAGGGGTTGTTTTTTTTTGGCAGAAACTATTAGCCACATTTGTCAAAAATTGTCAAACCTGAACTTGTGAACAGTTTCGGTCCCCTGAAAAATATTTTGGGCAATTTTTTAAATCACCCCACTCTACTTATTACCTAAATTCTTATTTCACAATTTTTATTTGCATTGGATTGTACAAGAGAATTAGCATACTTCATTCCCTTCCCCCAGTTTTGTCTTAAAACAAAAGGATTAGGCCAGACGTGCCCAAGCTTTGCAACACAAAGGGACACATTGATTTAGAAGCTTTACAATTAAATCCAAACCTGACCGGACCCAGCTACAAGTGTCAGATTCAATCAGGTCCGAAAACAACCTGACCGTCTCGGGTCAAGTCATCTCTGAACACCTCCTCATGCCCATGGCTTTAGCGCCGCTGCCGCTGTGTGCCCCACTCCTGGTGGCCACTGCCACTTGCTGCACTGTGTGTGTTGTGGAGTGAGTGTGCTGGTAAGTCACAGCACTTCTCAATCCACTGCACATGCAGCAGAGCGAGACAGCAGTGGCAACAGGAGTGGGGCAAGTAGCTGTCATGTCAATGACATGAGTAGGAGGCAGCCGGAGACAGATCATGTGACCGGGCCATGGGGAGCAGGAAGCCCCCACCAGGCTGAGCCCCAAGGATGCAGTGGCAGTGGTGGCACTGACACAGGTTCAGGAAGAAGTGCAGGGTCGGGTTGGGTCAGGTCTGAAAATGACTCGACACTCTTCGGGTTGGGTCAGCTGTGATCAGCTTGGGATCAGGTCTAGGTCAGGATTTAAAATTAGGTCCAAGCAGACCTCTACATAGGCTACGTGTCAGGAGCCTGAGAGCAACACTGACTGTATATTTAAATGTACTCACTAAGAAAAATAAAGGCATACAATTAAATGTTTTTTATTGGTCAAATTCAACCACAATGGGAAAAAATCCATTATCAGAGCCAATAGGAAGGAGTAATAGACCTAGACTTTGGCCTACTGGGATCCTTAGTTCCAGTGGGTCTGCACCTTTCTAAGATAGTGACTCAGAGGGCAGCTGGCAGGCTATATTTTCAACATTCTGTCAGTCCCAATTAGAGTACCTCGTGGCCAGTTAATATTATCTACTCATAGAAGGAGGGGGGAAATTAACCCCATTTCTCTACTTTTTTTATACTATATATTAAAAGTTGAGGTTCAGGTATTTAGCTCAAATGTTTATCTACAGAATTTCATATCTTCAGTTTTATTGAGATTTTTAAGCCCATGTAAAATTTCCAGAAGGAAGTATGCCCTTGTATTCCAGTTCACTAGTAAAACAAGGCCGTTATTCTATTATCTTATACTTAGATTTTAAGCTCTTTGGGGGTCTATCCTGTGTTTGTACAGCATCTAGCACAAGGGGGACCTGATCCATGACTTGAGCTCCACTCCAATAATAAATAGGATCAATGGTGAATTAAAATACAAGAGCAGAAGCTCAAGCCACCAGAATTTCCAGATGGCATAATCAGTTCTGTTTTACATTTGTTTCTTATTTGCTATTTTTAATCTGCCATTTCTCCTCCCAGGTTTCCTGCTCTCATCTGTTTTGCATTATCTAAGCATCTTTTCTGCAGCTGTGTTATCTTCTAAACGTCTCATTTGCTACGGAAGTGAGGTCAGGAGTTTATTATACTCCTGAAAATTTGTTTGAAAAACAAACAAAAATGTATGATCCTGCACTGCTATAGTTACTGAAACTAATATTTTCTGTTTTTAAATTGGCTTTCTTTCTAGTGTATGACAGAAGGGCTTAAGCTATCAGTCAAACCCCTTGTTATATATGCTCTGACACCATGTCTATGTATAACAAGGCTACCAACTGTCTGCTTAACAATCTATAAATAAAAGATTCTTTAAATTACCGTTTTATCTGATTTAAAGGTTCTGTAAAGAAAGGAATCTGAAAGTACATTGGCAATGTGTCTAGGAAGAAGAGCTTCAGCAAGAACTTGACGCAAGGTTAACATCATTAGATAGCCATTTGGCCTATGTGTGATCACATCACTGGAGAAAAGCATTTGTGCTATGTTTGCTAATATACAGCGACATCATTGTGTGTACCATAGTTTAAAAGGTCTTGTAGGAAAAAAATGAAAATGGTATGTTTGCCTTTTTTTGTAGTTTTCTACATTTCATATTTACATAGAGTGAAGCAAGCCCTTAATGCCCTGGCTGAAACAGGTTTCCATCCATCCATGACACTAGGAGTCTACACTACAATAAAACACCCTCAGCTGGCCTTGTCTGTTGACTTAGGCTGTGGGGCTATAAAATTACAGTATAGACATTCACGCTTGGGCAGGAGCCCAGGGTTCTGGGACCCTGTAAATTTCTCTATGAAAAAGGCTAACTTGAATAAAGCTCTTCTCCTTTTTCACCTTGACCTGACTTTCTCTGGGGGACTTTTTCTTCAGTAAATACAATATTCTGCAATAGTTCTGCTTGCAGCACTCCCACTCGGTCAATGGGAGCTATGCCTGCAAAACAAGAACAGAATAATAAGTAGAGCCACTAAAGATAAGAAATCTACTGTGAGAACTCTCAATGCCCTTAATATTTCTGAGTTTTCTCATCTGAAGAAGTGATAGGTTTTAAAAAAAATAATTACGCACAAGTGTAAAATTCCATGCAGGGTCCCAGAGCCGGTGCTCCAGCAGAAGCCCAGACGTCTACACTGTAATTTTATAGCCCCACAGCCTGAACCCTGCCAGCATGAGTCAGCTGACTTGGGACAGCCACGGGTGTTTTATTGCAGTGTAGACATATCCTGTGCGTCACAGTGGAATTTTACTTGTTGCTTGTTTTTTTATAAGCTTATTGAAATTAATGAACTTAGTGCTTCATAGGGATCCCTCTCTGTGTACAACCATGCTAATTACACAACTCAGCCTGCCTTTCCCATAAGACCCTAAGTAATATGGTACTCTCTACCTCCCCAAAACTGATTTGTTACTATATGCAGATGCAACAGAAACTTTCAGTGACAATAAAGTAATGTGTGTTGCTAGGCATATGATAGGATTTTATGTGCTCTGCATTTTTAAATTTCTAGGACTCTGCTGTCTCCTGAAGGCAACTGTTATTCCACATTCTGTTCAAATACAGCCTGCTACAGAGAAGAGAAACACCTTGATCCTTTTCTTGTTTTGTGGTTCTCTTTTGATCAAAAACTAATTCAGACTGAAAGTACATGGTTGCACTTTGTGTATGGAAAAAGTACACAATAAGACCTTCATAGAGTGAACCAAAGAGGTGCATCTATTTTTAAAGTCTTATATTTGCATCACAGTAAACAACTAACAGACCTGGATAATATACACATAGCATGTCTGGATATCAGAAAGACTAAGGCTGCAATCAGGGCATCATGGGCTTGCCTAGCTGATCCTTCAAAATTTAAAATAAAAATCAAGTTAAACTTCTATCACTGATCAAGCACACAACAATTGTTTTGTTGTCAACAAAATATAAATTGTATGGAATGATCAAATAGCAAAGATTCCTGAAGCATCATGGGCTTGCCTAGCTGATCCTTTAAAATTTAAAATAAAAATCAAGTTAAACTTCTATCACTGATCAAACACACAACAATTGTTTTGTTGTCAACAAAATATAAATTGTATGGAATGATCAAATAGCAAAGATTCATGAAGACCCCAGAGATCCATAAAATTTCTTCATTTCAAAAAGCTTTACTCAATTATAAATAAATGGGTTTATATATTATAATTTTTGAACAGACAGGACACAAGGGAGAATGCTGCTAAAGTTTGTAATTCATTCCTCATAAGAAATAATCAGTTTGTTGCAAGGTCTCACAGAAAGCTATTTTACATGTAAAATTACAAAGGCTGACCAAGTACCATCTTAGACAAAGTGTTTAAATTTATGCACACTTGTTTCCTTGATACAAACACTATGGTGTATACAGCTGTGACACTGATGATTAAAAAAAAAATCCATTCTCATTGTCATTATTTTGTTATGTTTCCATACACAGGAAAGAAAACACATACTTTCAATCCAGGGATAGAATTTTCAAACTATCTAAATCCCCTAGGAGCCTAATCGCATTGACTGTCAATCAGAAATAGATATTGTATGTGGGGACATATTGAATATATCTGCTCTGTAGGAGGCTGTAGCAACTGAAAAGAAACTGGTTGCTGAATTCTAGGCCCAGGGAGAGTTCTGAAACAGACCAGTAGGAAATAGGGCCGGCTCTAGGTTTTTTGCTGCCCCAAGCTCCGAGAGCACTGCCCAAGCAAAACAAACAAACAAAAAGAATGGCCAGAATTCCGCCCTTGGAATTGTGCCGCCCCAAGCATGTGCTTGCTTTGCTGGTGCCTAGAGCCGGTCCTCGTAGGAAATGCACTTGCACAGCATTTCATAAATAGCTGGTCTTTCATTTCCAGTAATAGTATATTGCTAAACTTGTGTCTTTGATTTAGGTATTAGGGACAATTTCCTAACATATGATAAAGAAAAGATTCTGTAATGATCAGGATTTTAAAACTCTCTCTCTCTCTCTGTTCAGGCAGTCCTTGGACTTATGACACAATTGGTTCCTGAAAATTGTATCGTAAGTCAAAACATCGTAATCGCAATCCCCTCCATTGCGGGACCGAACGCCAAAGTCGAAACCAATTGTTGTAAGTTGAATCAGGGTGTCAATTCAGAAGCGTCGTAAATGCCGTTCATTGTAAGTTGAACGTCGTAAAGTCAAGGACTGCCTGTATCTTTATCAGAAGATAGCTCAAGGACATTCTAAACAATATTTTCAAAAGGGGTGTGGCAAACTTCTGAATACACACAGAGTTTCTGTAACTACGTAGGTATGGACCTGTTGGAAAATTTGGACCTATCATGTTAATTAAATGATTAAAGGTTTTAAAAGCATACCTTAAGGTAGTAGACTCAAGAAGCTCAATCTGTTTATCTTAAGAAAGAGGAGGTTCAAGGATGACTTGATCATTGTCTAGAAGTACCTACACGGGGAACAAACTTAGCAGACAAATGTATAGCACAATCCAATGGCTGGAAGTTGAAGCTAAATTATAGGTAATTAACCACTGGAACAATTTAGCAAGGGTTGTGGTGGATTCTCCATCACTGGCAATTTTTAAATCAAGATTGGATGTTTTACTAAAAGATCTGATCTACGAATTACTTTAAGGAAGTTCTATGGCTGGTGTTGAACAGGAGGTCAGACTGGTCTTGGAATTTTGAAAAAATGCTAAACAGTTCAGAGGTATCCTCACTCATCTCTTTTGCAAATAGTCAAATTGAAGGGTTACATGGCTTCTTAATATATGTCGTGTACACTTATTTGTTTTGCATTTATAATATATTTGCAATATGCTGGCTTTCATTCTGCCCTCTATATGTGACACACAAATCCACATCTGATGCAAAATCATCAGCTTACATGCCAACCATCCCTAGTTAGATTAACTTTTGTAAAACATTTAAATCCCTCCAAAAAATTTCTCCTAGTCCTATGTACTTCAGCTGAAAATAAATATATGTATTTTCCCGCTGCACATTTCCTTATTTATAGCTTTAAAACACTGACAAGTATGAGCTACTGCACATGCACATACAAGTACAGGAATTGATCATTCATGTAGGTGATGGTGCAGAGGGCAAGACTCAGTTTTGTGAGGTGCATTCTCAGCACAGTAGGTAATGAAGTCAGCAGTATATTGAAACAAGACACAAAAGGAGCATTTTTAAATATCTTTGCTATAACAGGTTTGACATCAGAACAGCCTTCTTGTCTGAAAACTAACAGTTTTTCTTGTTGAAAATAAGATAAATGATTATAAATCTCTTTGGGTATATAAATACTAAATGGTTTCTATGGTTTATAGCAATGATAGGAAAGCGTAATTCACAGACAAACTACTTTCAGTGTGAATGGACAGAGTGTAGTGCCAGGGATAGATGTTAGCATTCAAGCCTACAAGCCAAGATCTTTAGATTCTATTCCCAACTTTAGAACTAACATGCTGTGTGGCCTCTTGTAACTTCTGTGTCCTTCAGTTTACTCATCTGTACAATGGACATAACAGAGGTACACAGCTACCTCACAAGGTCTGACTAATCGTTGATATAAGACTTTGAAATAATCAGATTAAAATTGCTACTATATGAAAATTAATACTAATTTCAAAAAATTTAACCAGCATATATATATTATTTTCCTCCTCTTTTCCTTCTTCCTCCTTCCCCTGTAATACATATGAAGCATACAGGCACATCACTTACAGCTCAAACTATAAAGCATAAAGACTTATTTTTTTCCAAGAGCTGATTATTTACTTTAATTTTTTCAACCTGCTTTTCAGTTAACTTACTTTCAGTAATGCTAAAATGGAAATTTAAGAGACACCTAGTTTAATAATACAATTCAATAGTTGGAGTATATGTCTGCAATAAATTACATATTCATTAACTAGAACCATCAAATCAATACTTGTAAAACTAAGAGGTAAAAAGTTCTTCATTTGTCGTAAAAGCTTTTTTCATATTGACTCTGTTCTGTAAAAAACATAAAACAAAATTGTTCTAGGCACACAACGAAAATGAAAATCTTGCAAGAATTTTTTTTAATAAAGTGCTAGCATCTCATTTCCATTTCCACAATGCAGTAAAGCTAAATTATTTCTGTCTCATCAAAAGCTTAAAGGATATGTTATGTTTAGTTTCTTTAGGTTACTCAAGATAACAGTTGCACTGTACATTTGTTTAATTCAAAATTCTTTAAAACACTGCTTCCTGTACTGTTCCAATTTAACATGTACATATAAAGTCTCCCAGCATAGACTGCTTTGAATTTGAAAGTCAATTTTGTATTATAACATTCTGGATTCTTAGGGCTAAATTCTTCCCTCAGATGCACATTTAAATGTACCTTACTGTTTGGCAATAGTAAGTGGTGAACCATATAGTGTTGAAGTCCAAGTATCAAATGCTTGTGATATTCCTAATATAGAGGTACTTACAATATGCAGGACTTTGTGCTATTTTTCACAGAACATTACAAAATTTCTCAGTAAACAAATAAAATCCACTAATACTGTCAAACCAGCTTCCAGAAACACGAACTCTTTAAAGATGAGATGAGATCTAATGAAAGCCAGTGAAAAATCATTTTATTTCCAAACTATCCAATGAATATGTCAGACTTTGTTTCACCTGACTCATTCATTATTACTAAAGACATCTATATAAAAAAAACAATCATGGAGCCAGGTGGTCTGATGGAAAATCTCCACTGAAGTGATTGGAGCTATCCTAGAAATGAATTAGGCCCCTTATTGATTAAGAGTTCATTGGTATCTGCTGCATATTCTCCCCCCACCCCCACTGAAAGTAACAGTTCTGTTCGTGGTATTATTAGCTATGGAAAATAAGGTAGTTTCAAAAAGATGCTTTTCAGGTGGGAATGAGCATTAGGATCAAATGAGCACTTAAGAAAGAAAGGTCTTGTTTTCATGCAAATACCTTTAGTAAAAAGAAAGGGGGAAAAGAGTAATGCTGAAAGTTTTACATATGAGCAGAATTGCTTCTAAGAAATATTTTATTTTCGGGTTTTCTGTGAGATCGTGCAATTTACACCAAAGTCTTCACAATGTCCAAAGGGCTCCTTCACCAGCCAGAGGGTTTAGCTAGTGAAGACAAAGTGATTTAAGCCTGTGTGCAGGGAAGGTTTTATACTACATTTCCATGGCAACTTGATGAGGAGAAAAATAGCTTATTCAAGGACAAGTGAGCTATCTTGCTAGGACAGTCTGTTCTCTCTCATTCTTTCAACTGTAGCTTTGGGAGAGAGAAATATAGGGGAAACTCTGGAAGGAGAAGTCGGGGGATGGTCATATGGCCTTCTGAACGAAGGGGAATTGGAGAAGACCATATCCAACAACATCCTAAATGAAAGGCAGATGCTGGAGCTGGGGAGAAGGTTTGGAAGAAGGAAGGCTGCCTGACAGCTCACAGGCTGACACAGCTCACTGGCTGACACCTCTTCTGTCCTTCCTTTGCAAGCACTGAGCTATCTCTGCAATCATTACCGTCTAAAACAGACCAGCTGCCCAAATTCCCTCTGTACTGAATATTAGATTCCAGTGCTCTCATCAACAGCTGCAGGGAAAACAGGCAACTGAACTCCGACAGTGACAGTCCAGAAGCATTTCATTTCAGCTCTCAATATACATCAGCACAGCCAGATTCCAAAACATCAGGCTGAGGTGCCAATTACACAACGATGAAGAGTTTAGTTATGCAGCGAGAACGAAATGTCAAAATGTGGGTTCTCTTTTACATATTTACCTTTAGGGCCTTTGAACAATTTGATTTCTACAACCGTCTCCAGAATAGGTCTCCTTCGCCGAACATACAATCGCACAATAGAACCAGCCTCTTTTAGTGCCTCTACTGCTTTGCTGTGAGAGACCTCTGATACATCAGCCTCATTCACCCGCAAGATACAATCATTGACCCTGCAAGGAAAGAAAAAACAGACTTAGAGAATGTTGCATTTGTTATTTTGAAACTGAGCAGAATGTGCTTCATCAGAACTATTATAAAATGAACATAGGTTAATAGGAAAAACAATGAGGAGTCCTTGTGGCACTTTAGAGACTAACAAATTTATTTGGGCATAAGCTTTCACGGGCTAAACCCCACTTCATCAGATGCATGGAGTAGAACATGCAGTACGGAGGTATAAATACATAGCATATGAAAAGATGGGAGTTGCCTTACGAAGTGGGGGGTCAATGCTAACGAGCCAATTTAATTTAAGTTGGAAGTACGTAATTCTCAGTAGTTGACAAGAAAGGGTGGAAATCACTTTTGTAGTGTTAATGAGACAATGTAAACAAGGTGGGGATGTTTGTCAGGTCACAGATTTAGTGTGATGCATTTCTCTGATTAATAGTGGGAAAACGGCACACCTGATTGTATTTGTCAGCCTGTCTGATCATTTACAGATATGAACTGCCACTTCCTAGTATAAGCTCTTCGGGGCAACTATTGTCTTTTTTCTGTGTTTGTAAACCTCCTACAATGGGGGGCCTGGTCCATGACCAGCACTCTCAAGTGCTAAAGCAAAACAAATGAAGAATAAACTTCTTCTCTGGCTCATTTTCCTCAAGGTAGGCCATCCCAGCTCTATTCTAACAAGGTAGTCTAATGTTAATGTAATTTTGTTAAAGAGCTCATACTATGTTATCAGTACTATGCTTATTCTTAAGGAAAACAGTTATTTAAATATACACAAGGCTATCACTTTTGCTTCATTCAAATACCTTCTTAAAACTTTTTTCATCAGGAAGACCCACCAGTGATATCACTTAAATTAAAAAAAATGTTATCACACATTGTAGTGAGGCAGCATGGACTCCCTCCGAGACTGAGGGGGAGAAACCACTCTCTAACTGCTGGTGGGTGGAGCCAGGCAAGCAATGCCAGAAGTAGAGGGGCACAGGAAGTTTAAAAGATGGGCCCTGCAGCTCAGTTATGCAAGAGCTGGGGAAGGAAGACCACTGTCGAGCCCTGCAGCCAAGACTAAGCTCTACATTGCTGAGAACCCAGAGGAGGAGCCGGGACTGCCGACTGACCAGTACCTGGAGGAGCTACTGAGACTGCCGCTGGCCATATACCCTGGGGAGATGGGGGAACCCCAGGAGATGGAGGTACACTTCAAAGGGGTAGTAGGAAGTAGCCAAGGGACACCAGACATTAGTCTGATTGTGTTGCCAGAGTCTAGTTCAGCGTGTTTCAGTGGGATCCCCACTAACCCAGTGGCAGAACCCTCAGGTTCCTGTCAGAGCCCTGGGCTGGAACCCCTGCTGCTGCCAGCCCCCAACACTGGGGTGAGAGCCTACCCACCCTAGGCTGGATGGCCTGTGTTTGCTATTTGCTCAGACCCTGCTCCGAGGGCCAAAGCCCCTAAACTGCTTGTTGCTCAGCCCCTGCCCAAATTGAACTATTGTACCAATGGCTCATTGTCAAAAAATAAACATGTAACCTTAACATCCAGGACCAATCTTTCCTCTGTCATCCCCATGTCACAATTCAGGGCAACTACACTTGTATTCCCCCTATGTGGTCCCTCGAGAGAACCCATTCTAGGCTCCCAGCTCCTCAGCCATCGCCTCTCTTGGCTGGAGACCAATGTGTCTCTCCCTCCCAACTGAGTTTTTTCCAGGATCCACCATTTCCTACCTACACTGTGATATCCCTAGCAAGCCAGACTGCCTAAACACACCAGCATCTGCACTTTGCTTTCACTTTGAACAGCTGTAATAAGCAGACATTATAAACTACCACAGAGCTCTTTATAAGCAAACATATTTATTCTTAAGGTGAAAGCATTAAAGAGAAAACATTAAAAACAATAAAAGGCCCTACACACAAGCTAATAAGCTTACCAAACATCACACCCCAACAAGGGCTCTAGTTGGAATCAGTCCTTCAAACCTCACAAAGGGTTTTTCCTGTGGCTACAAGCTCATAACAGCCTTGGCTCAGAACCAGAACAACCATAAATAGTTTAGTCCAGAGATCGGCAACCTTTGGCACGGGCCAAGGGATGTGCTGGCTGCCGCTTCCTGCAGCCCCCTTTGGCCTGGAGCAGCGAACCGCGGCCAGTGGGAGCCGTGATCAGCCAAACCTGCAGACGTGGCAGGTAAACAAACGGGCCCGGCCCACCAGGGTGCTTACCCTGGCGAGCCGCATGCCAAAGGTTGCCGATCCCCGATTTAGTCTTTTCTTTGTAGAGTTTGGAACACTCCTCAGGGCCCACTTCAAAAGGCAGGGGTTTTGCATAACCCAGGTTAGGGTATGTGTGTTTATCTCCCCCTAGATATATCCCAGGAAATCCACTTCACACCTATTATTCCAAAAGTCCATGCTTGTCTGTCACATTGTTCAATATAGTCCTTTGATCATCCATCCTCACAATAATATATAATCTTTGTGTTTAATAAAATGGACCCTAGAGGTACTTAAACTTAATTCAGTAAGTTTTCCCAGAGATATTGCAGGCAGCTTCCATTTCTGTCACACCTCACCCCACAGTTTTGTTGCCCTTTACTGGTCATTGGGTGCAATTAGATTGTATGTGCTTTCAGGCATGCACCTTGTGAGTTAACTAGCCCCATTTTATGTGGTGAAGATACACATAAATAATAACACGCAAGCAACAGAACTAACTGAAATGACAGTACTCGAAGAAAATAAAGAAAGCAGATAATATGCCAGTATACTACATACTTTTATATATTAAGTTTCACTCTGGACTCAAGGTATTCCTTTAACACAATACACCTGTGAAGCAGGATATCCTATCACAGACTCAAGAGTTCTAATTTGCTGAGGGGAATATAAAGTCATAGCCAAAGCATAAATGAATTTCCAGGGAATTATTATTATTTAGACTAATTCTGAAAGAGCAGAAATTTTGTGTTCTACAAGATTGTTATCAAAAGCCTTGGAAACCAAAGACACATTGTGTTAAGTTTTTGGAGAAAAGAAGAGATACAGAAGAAAACTTTGATAACTTTCTATTGGTATAACTGGGAAACAAGATAAACAATTAAAAGTCTCCTTATAAAGAGTTATGTATCTAAAACAGCAAACATACAATTTTAGGCTGCATTAATAGAGGCATAGCATGCAAGTCATGAGAGGTGATATTACTGCTCTACTTGGCACTGGTGAGGCCTCAGCTGGAGTACTGTGTCCAATGTTGGTCACCGATGTATACAAAGAATGTACAGAAAATGGAAAGGATCCAGAGGTAAGCAACAAAGATGATTACAGGGATGGAATGCAAGACATATGAGCAAAGGATGAAGGAACTGGATATGTTTCATAGAAGATTACGGTTGGAAGAGACCTCAGGAGGTCATCTAGTCCAACCCCCTGCTCAAAGCAGGACCAACCCCAACTAAAACATCCCAGCCAGGGCTTTGTCAAGCCGGGCCTTAAAAACCTGCAAGGATGGAGATTGCACCACCTCCATAGGTAACCCATTCCAGTGCTTCACCACCCTCCTAGTGAAATAGTTTTTTCTAATATCCAACCTAGACCTCCCCCACTGCAACTTGAGACCATTGTTCTGCCACCACTGAGAACAGCGTAGCTCCATCCTCTTTGGAACCCCCATTCAGGTAGTTGAAGGCTGTTATCAAATCCCCCCTCACTCTTCTCTTCTGCAGACTAAACAATCCCAGTTCCCTCAGCCTCTCCTCATAAGTCATGTGCCCCAGCCTCCACTGGACTCTCTCCAATTTCTCCACATCCTTTCTGTAGTGGGTGGGGGAAAGGGGGGCACAAAACTTGACGCAATACTCCAGATGTGGCCTCACCAGTGCAGAATAGAGGGGAGTAATCACTTCCCTCGATCTGCTGGCAATGCTCTTACTAATGCAGTCCAATATGCTATTAGCTTTCTTGGCAACAAGGTCACACTGTTGACTCATATTCAGCTTCTCATCCACTGTAATCCCCAGGTCCTTTTCTGCAGAACTGCCGCTTAGCCAGTCGGTCCCCAGCCTGTAGCAGTGCATGTGATTCTTCCATCCTAAGTGTAGGACTCTGCACTTGTTCTTGATTGAACCTCATCAGATTTCTTTTTGCCCAATCCTCTAATTTGTCTAGGTCACTCTGGACCTTATCCTTGCCTTCCAGCATATCTACCTCTCCCACCAGCTTAGTGTCATCCGTGAACTTGCTGAGGGTGCAATCCATCCCATCATCCAGATCATTAATGAAGATGTTGAACAAAACCGGCCCCAGTACTGACCCCTGGGGCACTCCGCTTGATACCGGCTGCCAACTAGATATCTAGCTGTTGATCACTATCCGTTGAACCCGACAATCTAGCCAGCTTTCTATCCACCTTATAGTCCATTCATCCAATCCATACTTCTTTAACTTGCTGGCAAGAATACTGTGGGAGACTATATCAAAAGCTTTGCTAAAGTCAAGGTATATCATGTCCACTGCTTTCCCCATATCCACAGAGCCAGTTCTCTCATCATAGAAGGCAATCGGGTTGGTCAGGCATGGTGAATCCATGTTGACTGTTCCTGATCACCTTCCTCTCCTCCAAGTGCTTCAAAATGGATTCCTTGATGACCTGCTCCATGATTTTTCCAGGGACTGAGGTGAGGCTGATTGGTCTGTAGTTCTCCGAATTTTCCTTCTTCCCTTTTTTAAAGATGGGCACTATATTTACCTTTTTCCAATCATCCGGGAGCTCCCCCGACCGCCATGAGTTTTCAAAGATAATGGCCAATGCTCTGCAATCACATCAGCCAACTCCCTCAGCACCCTCAAATGCATTGCATCTGGCCACATGGACTTGTGCATGTCCAGCTTTTCTAAATAGTCTTGAACCTGTTCTTTCACCACTGACAGCTTCTCACCTCCTCCCCATACAGTGCTGCGCTGACCTTGTCTGTGAAGACCTAGGCAAAAAAAGTAGTGAGTACTTCAGCTTTTTCCACAGCATCTGTCACTAGGTTGCCTTCCCCCATTGAATAAGGGTCCCACACTTTCCCTGACCTGTATAGTTTGGAAAAGAGGAGATTAAGGGGGGATATGATAGCGGTCTTCAGATATTGGAAAGGCAGCCATAAAAAGATGGAGAAAAGTTGTTCTCACTTGCCACAGAGGGCAGGACAAGAGGCAACAGGTTCAAAATACAGTATAGAAGATTTCAGTGCTTTATTTGTTCCAGGGCCGAGCACTGGCACTTCTAGGCTTGGCAGTTCATAGCCCTAGCACCTCTGGGTTTGCCGTGTCAATTACGAAAGTAAAAAAATTGCTTGAGCCCTGGAATCTAATTGCTTGGGCCCCGGCACCCCTTTAATTACAAATTAAGTACTGGCAGATTTAATCTAAATCTCAAGAAAAACTTCCTAAGTGTAAGAACTGTAGGACAATGGAACAGACTGCCTCGGGAAGTTGTGGAAGCTTTTTCATTGGAGGTTTTCGAAAGGAGGCTGGAGAGCCATTTGTCTTGGATGGTTTAGACACAACAAACCCTGCATCTTTGCAGAAGGTTAGACTAGATGAATCTTGCGGTCTCTTCTAACCCCATAATTCTATGATCTAGAGAGATTCCGGTTTTCATTCAACAGCTGGATTTGCTGCGTTGCTTCAGTGCCAGACATATTAGTTTCCCAAATGTATAACTGTGTCTTCTGTGGTTTGGGGCTGTCAAATTAACAGGTGCTCTAATTTAAATTACTTTTTGTTTAAATTGGTCATGAATACACTTTGTCATTGCTTTTTGCTTAGATGTAGGGTAACTACTGCGCTGCTCCTGCATCTTTTCTGATTTAACATTGTCATTAGGTTTGCAGTACATCTGCGGTACATGTGTACCATGTCTTCTGAAAATATTTTCAGCTTATTTATTAGATGACTGGTGAAAAATAAAAAATATATATTCTTTAAAAAAAAACAAAAAAAAACAAAAGGGGTTACAAGTTATTCTATGCTATAAGCTTGCATGTTGCAAATTTTTCCATAGTATAGTGAATGCCCTAATAACTGTTGGCTATTCTGGGGTGGTTCTGTCTCAGTCTCTCCTGCTGGAATTCTTCTACTGTGGATAAATTACTTATTGAAGCAAGGAATTGAACCTGGGTCTCCCACATCCTAGGAGAGTCACTTGCTTTCTCTCTGCACCAGTGAATATTCAATTTATGGACACGAAGTGGAACAGCTCCAACAGGAGAAACTGAATTTATGTCCCTGTGGTTAGGGCATTCACCTAGGAGATGCGAGAATGATAGAGCATAGACTGAACGTAGGTTTCCCATCTTCCAGGTGATTGCTATAACCATTAAGCTATAGAGGCAGTCCATCTCTCTTGCCTGATGAATATTTAATAATTTATACAAAATGGAACAGCTACAACAGGAGAGAGACAGAGAGCCCTACTTCACCATAGTGGTTAGCACACTCCCCTAGGATGTCTGAGACCCCATTCTCTGTTCTGCCATTTTCCTAGATCCCAGGTGAGTGCCCTAACTTCTGGGTGGGAAGAGAGAGGGGCATGTGCAGATTTCTTCGGGATGTTTTGACTGTATGAAGGTCATGAGATGGTTAGTTAACATTGCACTTCCTGAAATTTAGTAAAATCATTATGCAGTTAAAAAAATTGAACATTACCTAACTCCCCTTAAAATTAAACAAGTTTATGGTACAAGATAGGCAAATGCTGGTGAGAATGTAAATAAAAAGGAGGATTTCTCTATATATAGTGGATATGCCCCAAAACTAAGACATTTTGGAAAGCCATTGGAGACTCCATAAGGGAGATAACATGATGTCAGCTGTCTGATAACGCCTTAGTATTTTTATTAAATTGTCCTGAAAACACTGTCTTCTAAAAGCCATAAAGAACTGATCACTCATCTCCTAGTTGCTGTTGGAATTACTATAGCAAAATAGTGGAAAATGAGTGACTCCCCAAAATCTATTGACTGCTATTAAAAAGCGTAGGAAATTCTGGTATCAGAAAAAATAACTCATCATGTCAGAGTTTTACAGGGGAAAAGGGAAAAAAAGATGACTTAGAAATCTGGTGGATCTTTTTGTAATTTGCTGGAAGAGGGCCATTGCTTGCCATTAAACCTGACAGTTTGAGAACTTTCTTTGAACGCTAAGGAAGGGAGAGAAACCCTTTCAATAACTGTTAAAATTAAACTCAAAATTGAGATAGAAGGAAAAAGGATAGAGTTTGCATAGAGTTTTGATAAAACAACTAGCAGACAGTTTAAGCATGAATATTTAAGAAAAGCAGATGATTGATCCTAAACATCAGATAGTGAAAGGCATTATCAACTGACAAGAGAGAAGAGGAAGAGGAAGCAGAGAAAATGATCAATCATAGTATGTGATCAGTATCATAAGGCTGAAGAAAGTGATTAGTAGCAGGTCTCTTTAATACAGTTTAGAGACTCCATACGTCAGTTTATAACTGTGTATTTGTGATATACTAGTTTATCGCCACGTTGTAAAGCCAAGTTTATAAGATTTCTGTTATAAAAGAATGGATGTTAAATAAAATAAAAATATGAACTTAACACTGAATGTGTTTTCAAACACTGGCAATTTATGGAGACTGGAAGATACAAAAACAACAACGAAATCACAAGTGAGATGAGCAGAGGATACGGTAGAGAAAACTATGAAAGTTAAAACACCACCTCACAACATGGAATAGGATGTTTTTTTAATATCTTTTGAAATCAATTTTTTACAGAAGGTTTTCAGGGCAAATGCTTTGGGTATTTGTGTGTACATGAACACACAAATGGGATAGGAGTTTGCTAGGATGACAAATATTTTTCATCATTTATAATTGTGCTGAGTCTAACACAATGAAGCCCAACCTACAGCTATAAAAAATGTTAAATAACAACAAGCACCTTAGCAAAAAGTTGGTTAGTTTCAATTTGCAAGTATGCTATACAGAGACCAGGATGTTGAGCTTTAAACTCTGATTATTTAGAGTCACAATTAATGTCAGTCATTGTGAATTGGTCTCCAAACTATTCTCTCAGCTTATTGAAATGTTCATATTACTCATGATCATACAGGAAATCTGTATTGCACAAAGCTAAAGCCTTCCTACATGCCTTTATGTGCTATGCATTTTATAGATGTGAAGGTCAAAATACCAGGCAGAGTATTAATACCGAGCCAACAATGACTATACAGCCTAATCTAAGACAGGAACACACAGGTCCAACCGAACAAAATAGATAGAGTTTGAGATGGAGACCTACACTAATTCCACCACAAAAATTCCAGTTTGGAAAAAGTCATTCCTTGTTTCCACAACAAGCCATCATAGATACATTTTTGACATTAAGGTCGTTTCCTAATACACAATATTTTAAACTGTTATTGCCACAGTTATAGTAGAGGGAAATAATGATACTTCCTCAATAAACTCCAGTTTATAAAGTTATTGTCTGTCAGAAGTACTGACCTAGAAAGAAAGCAAAAGTGAATCTTTTCTCTAAACTATTGCCAATATTCTTTTACAATAATGAATTCATAAGAAATTCTAGACAAAAGAACATTTTTGAGAGTTCTTAAAGATGTATAACTTTAATTACTAAGACCTAACAATCTAACAGCACATGCTGCAGATTCAAGAAGCTTCTGCCAAAATTACTCTCTTACTCATAAAGACAAGACTTTTTTCAGTAAAAGCAATGCACAATTAGAAATATTTCAGAGACTGCAGGCACCATGGAACAGAACAATAGCAGATGGTCTTTGAAAATATGTTCTCATAATTCAGAAGATAATATGCCTCACTGTTAAATACCCTGAATATAAGACATCTTTTTGGCAGGACAGTTTCCTTGAAGAGAGAATGCCCCACCTTTTTCCTCCTAGATCTCAATTCAACAAAGCATTTAAGAATGTGCTTAACAACAAAGCCTTTATGCACAGGAGTAATCCCATCCCTATTCAGCAAAGCACTTAAACAGGTGCTTCATACTTAAATGTATTGACATCAATCGGATTTAAGCATGTTGCTAAGGGCTGAACTGAATTCATGGCATAAATAAATATGACCCTGGTTCAAATATATATTTTAGCCAAATTAAGTTACCCTAAAAGGTATTGCACCTTTAGTGAAGGACTCGTGCCAGTAAATGAAGTAAAATGATTTTTTGTAATGATGTTGAGGCCAACTGCAACTCAAGTAAGGAATGTGGGAGAGATTCAGCATCTAAGGGGAAAGGTATTCCAAGTGACAGTGTTAAAGATTCACAGCAAGAGTTATGTTCAAAACACAGAAGGAATTTCTTTGTATTACTATAAGGAAAAATATGATCCTTAAAGTTTATCTTTCTCACTCTCTGCTTTACTGTAGAACTTCTGCCTTGTATCTTCCCAAGCAGAGCTCCTACGGATTTAAAGAAACATACATCTCTGCAGAGGTTGATAGTGACTGACAGTTCTTTAGCAGCTGGTATGAGTGAACAACTCTGTGCGGCTTGCCACTAGAGACACATATGGTGTTAAGGAATTAGAATGGTGATGTTGACTCAGTCGTCTAGCCTCCCCACACCTGACACACACAACAATACTGCCACCATGGTGACTTTTTGAATGATCACTCCTAAGGTGAGGCCTCTCCTCTTTGATTTATTTATAGACCACTCTGGCTCAAAATGGGCAGTGGGGAGCACCAAAAGACAGAGCCCATGAGGCCAAGATTAGAGCAACCAACAATGCAAGGGGAAGTGTTATACCAGAGCTTAAATGAACCTCTGCTGGGTTCTATACACTAGGGAGGTCTCAAAGAGTCACAGCAGACCACAGATACTAGTAGCAACACATTGCAGTGCTGAAGTCTGGGAGTTGGTCAGGCCTGCTTCAGACAAGTACAGTTAGGCCTTGGCTACACTCGCGGATTCACAGCGCTGCCGCGGCAGCGCTGTGAAGCGCGAGTGTAGTCGCGCCGCCAGCGCTGCGAGAGCTCTCTCGCAGCGCTGCAAATACTCCACCTCTCCGAGGGGAATAGCTTGCAGCGCTGCGAGAGAGCATGCAGCGCTGCAGGCGCTGATTACACTGGCGCTTTACAGCGCTGCACGCACTGCGCTCGGGGGGGTGGTATTTTTTCACACCTCTGAGCGCAGCAAGTGCAGCGCTGTGAATTGCCAGTGTAGCCAAGGCCTTAGTGTGCTTCCTACTACAGTGCAGTCAGCGTTTAATGGAGAGCCTCATAGTGGTCTTTTTCTGAACTGGAATTGATACAAACTATTTATCCTTTAGTCAAAGCTTAAAAATCAATACAATATTACTATTATCTAAGGGGGAAATATTGTGTAAATCACTAACTACCAGATAGGAAACAATTTATACTGGTCACCACCACTAAAAGTACAGCCTTTATCACATTTCTTAATTATGCTACATTTTAACCTTTTGCAATCAGATTTCGCACTCTAAATGTATAATTAGGTTGATGGTTTCATTCTTCTAATGCTCTCCAGAGCACAATTTAAGAATAACATGAGACTGAAGATTAGGGGACTTATTTTATTCTCTCATTTTAAAACTCTACCATATTTTTTTGCAAGTGCTTCTGGCAATATATTGAGATTGATAACATACACAAATATAAACAACTCTCATGAAAATAAGTCTCCAGTATAAATGATCCAGGACTGGCCAGTCAGGCCACCTGAGGCGGAAGCATGTAGGAGATAAATTAATGGGACTGAATGCTTTAATTATTCTCTTTCGTAAGTAACTCAACAAATGTCAAAAAGTTATCATACTTTGCACAATTTTTTATGGGGGGCACGTGCGGAAATAGGTATAATGAGGTCAGAGTATATTAGATCCTTTCTAAACTCTGTTTGGGTAGCTGCACACACTTTTGTATTCTGGGGTATTTACATTACACTGTCTAGGGAAAAATGTAATTCTTGGTTTCAATATGCAAGTGGTTCTCTCTCTTTTTTTTTTTTAAACAGAAGCAAAAATGTACTGACCTCAAGGACGAATGAGGAATAAAGCAGGGATGTAGCCTAAAACCCCTCTCAACATACATCTCTGACCTACCAACTCTACTAGTGCAGCCCTCAAAACCACACTCCTGCTGAAGTATATAGAGGTACAGATGCTGGCTATATGCTTATGCCTTGAACATGTTGTCTGCCTAGGTACAGGTATGTCCCCAGTAAACATACTATCTGATCCACCAACAGAATCTACATTTGCTAGACACGTGCTCCAACACACAGAACTGATTCCTGTTTAAACTAAGGCCCTTTTATACTGCTCGGGAAGTATAAAGTGGCCTTAAAAGGAGGGAGAGAAAAATGCATCTATATCCATGTTAGAGCCATCTTTCACTGCCAGAGTAATTTGAAGAGACTTTAGTGTAAATCAGAATCAGCCCCAAGCTGAGACGTTTTGGAACTCATTTACAATGTTTGGTTTGGTCTGTCAGCTGAAGGGAAAGAATACCAAGAGCATATCACAATATGTTTGGTGAATGTGCCACCCAAAAAACTAGCCCAATGGTTGCACATTTTATAATGAAGGCCGAAGTCATCCCACAGAAGAATTTGTGGGTTAAATTTGCTTGCTAAAAATTGTGCATTTGCTAACGTGAACAAAATGATTCAGGACCTGACAAACTTGTATGCCAAATTCACTGAAAATCTGCAAGCAGTTGATAAATCAGGGTAGTGAGATTGATTTAAATAAATGAATAGCTATTCCTAGAACACATGAAATATCAGAAACCCAGATGCTAAAGAGAAGGCAGTATATGAAGTAGCAAATCCAGTCTAAGCTTTCTAGCAACTAAAAAACCAGAACAGATTGTTCTCCCAAGACAACCGAATCAGAAGGATTATAAACAGAATAGTGTATGGCTGGCAGACACTTCGAAATCTTCCCTTGTGATCTGGATTTTTTTTTTCCTTTTTCTTTTTCTTTTTTTTTTTTTTGTGTGGTGTGACTAACTTAATACAACATAATACTTAGAGGGGAAAGGTGATTTTGTGGTTCAGGTACTGGAGTCGGATTTAATTCCCTGCTCTTTCACAGACTTCCTGTGTCTCCTTGGTAGGATGACCAGATGTCCTGATTTTATAGGGACAGTCCTGATTTTTGAGTCTTTTTCTTATATAGACTCCTATTATCCCCCACCCCCGTCCCAATTTTTCACATTTGCTGTCTGGTCGCCCTAGTCCTTGGCCAAGTTACCTAGCATCTCTGTACCTCAGTTCCCAAGCTGTAAAACCTAGGATTAAAACAGTCCCTTTTCTCACCTTTTGTCTTATTTATTTCGATTGTAAACTCTCAAGGGCAGGGGGTTGTCTCTTACTCTGTTTGTACTGTGCCAAGCCCAACGGGGCTCAAACTCAGTTGAGACCATTAGGGGCTATTGCAATACAAAACATAAACAATAATGGTTCTTCTCTGTGGAGCATTCAGCCTTGTCAGAATTTTCTGGGAGCTGGGGGTACCAGTTGGCAAAACATTTCTCCCCACTAGAGGATGAATTTCTATGAAGCTTACAGGAGAATGTAAAGCTTCCCCACATCTAGACACCTCAAATGTGGAATTGAGGGTGGTGACCCAGTATTGGTTTAGTTAGAAGGAAAGCGGGGGCACTTGGTCCCTACAACTGACTGCACTTTGCTTTTGGTCTGTGCTGTGGTCCTTGTATCCCGCCATGGGACTGGCCATCTGCAGATGAGCTTCCCTTTGCTCTCTTGGGTCAGATCAAAGGACTTTGAGGTCAAATGGGCAGAAGGGGCCTGCTACACAATGAACCAGGCTCACTTTGCACTGCTGCCGCACGCTGTTCACTATTCTGGTTTCCCACACCACCGCAGCTGCAGGAGCCGCAACAGGAGCCCTGTGTCACCAAAAGGGCAGCAGCTGAATGGGGCTGCATAAGATGTTGGGATCCATGTAGGAGAGCTTCTTCTGGGCACCAGAAGCCTAGTACTCAGGTAGGGGACAGAACTACCTGCTCATTGTAATGAGCAGCAGCCAAAACTTCAGACTGGTGGGCCCCTGGCAGGATCAATTCTTAATATTAATGGGACTTACGGGCAAAAAATAGAACAGGCCCCCCTATATTCATAGATTCATAGATTCTAGGACTGGAAGGGACCTCGAGAGGTCATCGAGTCCAGTCCCCTGCCCGCATGGCAGGACCAAATACCATCTAGACCATCCCTGATAGACATTTATCTAACCTACTCTTAAATATCTCCAGAGATGGAGATTCCACAACCTCCCTAGGCAATTTATTCCAGTGTTTAACCACCCTGACAGTTAGGAACTTTTTCCTAATGTCCAACCTAGACCTCCCTTGCTGCAGTTTAAACCCATTGCTTCTGGTTCTATCCTTAGAGGCTAAGGTGAACAAGTTTTCTCCCTCCTCCTTATGACACCCTTTTAAATACTTGAAAACTGCTATCATGTCCCCTCTCAGTCTTCTCTTTTCCAAACTAAACAAACCCAATTCTTTCAGCCTTCCTTCATAGGTCATGTTCTCAAGACCTTTAATCATTCTTGTTGCTCTTCTCTGGACCCTTTCCAATTTCTCCACATCTTTTTTAAAATGCGGTGCCCAGAACTGGACACAATACTCCAGCTGAGGCCTAACCAGAGCAGAGTAGAGCGGAAGAATGACTTCTCGTGTCTTGCTCACAACACACCTGTTAATACATCCCAGAATCATGTTTGCTTTTTTTGCAACAGCATCACACTGTTGACTCATATTTAGCTTGTGGTCCACTATAACCCCTAGATCCCTTTCTGCCGTACTCCTTCCTAGACAGTCTCTTCCCATTCTGTATGTGTGAAACTGATTTTTCCTTCCTAAGTGAAGCACTTTGCATTTGTCTTTGTTAAACTTCATCCTGTTTACCTCAGACCATTTCTCCAATTTGTCCAGATCATTTTGAATTATGACCCTGTCCTCCAAAGCAGTTGCTATCCCTCCCAGTTTGGTATCATCCGCAAACTTAATAAGCGTACTTTCTATGACAATATCTAAGTCGTTGATGAAGATATTGAACAGCGCCGGTCCCAAAACAGACCCCTGCGGTACCCCACTCGTTATGCCTTTCCAGCAGGATTGGGAACCATTAATAACAACTCTCTGAGTACGGTTATCCAGCCAGTTATGCACCCACCTTATAGTAGCCCCATCTAAATTGTATTTGCCTAGTTTATCGATAAGAATATCATGCGAGACCGTATCAAATGCCTTACTAAAGTCTAGGTATACCACATCCACAGTTTCACCCTTATCCACAAGGCTCGTTATCCTATCAAAGAAAGCTATCAGATTGGTTTGACATGATTTGTTCTTCACAAATCCATGCTGGCTGTTCCCTATCACCTTACCACCTTCCAAGTGTTTGCAGATGATTTCCTTAATTACTTGCTCCATTATCTTCCCTGGCACAGAAGTTAAACTAACTGGTCTGTAGTTTCCTGGGTTGTTTTTATTTCCCTTTTTATAGATGGGCACTATATTTGCCCTTTTCCAGTCTTCTGGAATCTCTCCTGTCTCCGATGATTTTCCAAAGATAATAGCTAGAGGCTCAGATACCTCCTCTATTAGCTGCTTGAGTATTCTAGGATGCATTTCATCAGGCCCTGGTGACTTGCAGGCATCTAACTTTTCTAAGTGATTTTTAACTTGTTCTTTTTTTATTTTATCTGCTAAACCTACCCCCTTCCAATTAGCATTCACTATGTTAGGCATTCCTTCAGACTTCTCGGTGAAGACCGAAACAAAGAAGTCATTAAGCATCTCCGCCATTTCCAAGTTTCCTGTTACTGTTTCTCCCTCTTCACTAAGCAGTGGGCCTACCCTGTCTTTGGTCTTCCTCTTGCTTCTAATGTATTGATAAAAAGTCTTCTTGTTTCCCTTTATTCCCGTAGCTAGTTTGAGCTCATTTTGTGCCTTTACCTTTCTAATCTTGCCCCTGCATTCCTGTGTTGTTTGCCTATATTCATCCTTTGTAATCTGTCCCAGTTTCCATTTTTTATATGACTCCTTTTTATTTTTTAGATCATGCAAGATCTCATGGTTAAGCCAAGGTGGTCTTTTGCCACATTTTCTATCTTTCCTAACCAGCGGAATAGCTTGCTTTTGGGCTCTTAATAGTGTCCCTTTGAAAAACTGCCAACTCTCCTCAGTTGTTTTTCCCCTCAGTCTTGATTCCCATGGGACCTTACCTATCAGCTCTCTGAGCTTACCAAAATCTGCCTTCCTGAAATCCATTGTCTCTATTTTGCTGTTCTCCCTTCTGAGCAAGCTGTACCCATCCACACCAATCATGTGTATTATCCCACCAAGTTTCAGTGATGCCAACAATGTCATAGTTGTATTTATTTATTAGCACTTCCAGTTCTTCCTGCTTATTGCCCATACTTCTCGCATTTGTATATAGGCATCTAAGATACTGGTTTGATCTTTCCTCCCAATATGTGGAATTAAAGCTATGCTTTCCTTCCAGAATATAGGTAAACCCCAAATATCCAGCTCTCTCAAGGGACATGCTGGAATTCTGATTTCTGGGGAGATTTCTGAATTTGGACAAGCCACAATTTGATGCAGCTTGGATAATGTGAATTTACCTGTATATACCTTAACTACTTCTTTGATTGAGTAATCTATTATGGTGGAAATTTGCTGGAATCTGAGATTGATGTAACATGGTTATGCAGCTTTCATAGGAAGTTACCAGTTTGTTGCCTATTGCTAGTATTGCATTTGCTTATTGATTTTTTTAATAGTATACTTGTCCAAATGTAATCAAAGTGTCAATTTATTAAAGATTCTTTATAATACCAGAAACATTCATGGTGTAAACCACTCACTGGTAATAACGTAATCACAAATTATAGCAAAAGCAGCTTCTATCAGCAGTAGGTATTCCCCCCCTCAATATTTCAATCATATTTGTCAGTTTCATACAGCATTTGTGACTTTAATTTTCTACTTATTATTTGTAAGATGGAAACAGCAATACACTGCACTATATAATTAGGAATGGAAAAACCCCTGCGGCTTCTTAACTGTGACAAGAAAATAAATCTAGAAATTATAATGTATTCCTGTTCATACAGCACAGTGCAGGATGTGTCAGCATTTCTCGTCTTTTTAAGGGTTTTAAACTCAGCTGTAAAACTTCACTCTAGGCACAGAGTTAGCAGACAAAGCCGCAGCTGGAGAGCAATTTATTTCAATTTTAAAATAACTTTGATCATTTTTTAGTTCTAGCCTGGCTCTGAGAGCTTCCTGGAATAAAGCTAGGGTTACTCTCCTATTAACCTTCTCAGCAACACTCCATAGACGATGTGACACACAAAGTTCATCAAATTTTGCCTTTGTATGTTTGTCTTTGTACTTATTATTGTGCATTTATGTGATAGTGTTTACATACCAATTGTTTGTCTCAGGATGTCCATTATAGTGCTATGTTGAATGGTGAGTCTTGCATCCAAAGACTCCACAGACTACATAAAGGCCAATTAATGTACCAAGCACTTTCGTCCAGCCTCATCCAAAGAAGTAATCAAGTCCTTTTATGTAGTAAAAGGAGCTGCAGACAATGTGGGCTACTGCTTGAAACACTAGGCTGCATGGCAGGTCAGAGATAAGCTGACTTAGGGGTTTCCCTGCTTGCAAATTCTGGGGGTAGGATATTGATTTCAGGCTGTGTCTGGAGGAAGAAAAACAGGAGAAAGAGTATGGCCCTGAGAGGAAGCTGAGAGACAGGGTTTCTTAGGCCCAGAGCTCGCTGGAATGGCAGACTCAGGGATTTCTGAGCAAGGAAATTGCCTACTGCTGTTTGTTTGTACACGTTACAGCGAGACAGGCCTTTGTATGCTTTCTTTTGTACATAAACACTATTACTTGACACATATCACCATTTCTCTTCCTAACAGAAACAGTCCTGACAGGCCGTGAATTTTGGCTAACCCATCATGCCAAAGCAGCAGGAACAGAACGCTTCTGTATCCAGTTTACTAACATATTAATATATGCTGTCTGGTCTTTATGGACTATGACATACATTTCTGTATCAGACTAGTTTCAGTACATGAGGGAAAGGCACGTTCTAATGATGGTCTGAATGTAGGTAGGAGTTAGGAACTCCTTCAGACTGTGATGCTGCTACTGTCTGTGCCCCAGGAAAAGTACCTGGGATCTCTCTATTCTAGTTTTCCTGTCTGTGAAGAGAGTTTCTCAGGGATGTTTGGAAGATTAATGTTTATCAAGCTTTCTTTGTAAAATATTAATTGACGTTATACCAATATGGTAAAAGTAATTACTCCCTCTGATACTTTTGTAGACTTAAATATTTATATTTGGGGTTTTAAAATCTTTTCAGGCCTGATCCTGTGAGGCAATGGGTTCTTCTCATGAGGCGCTGAAGTCGGCACTTCTTGAGAGAGAGACTCACAGGAGAGGAACCCTTAGGAAAACCTAAGTTACATTTTTTTTTTAAAAGGAAAAACTTAATTTTTAAAAATGGCCACGTTTGTACTCCTAACTTTTTGAAATTTACTCATGTTTAATGTATTATTTGCGCTTGCATACTTTTAAATTATTCATTTCAAAAATTTGGCAAGCAATTAGTCTGAACCGTTCTCTAACTGATTTTGATACTCATCATGTTAGCTGAAATCTGAACCTTTGAGTGATTAATGTTTCAAAACTAATAATGTACATACACAATAACTTGTCATTTGTATTTCTATCCAAGCTGTATAACATTCAGATGTTTCCTAATACAGCTTAATATGACACTAAGTGTATGTTACTTATTTAGGATTATTTAAACGGCATTCATCCTGAACTCTTAGGTACAGGCTACCAATATCCACTAGATTAAGACAGCTGAAAATTCCATACAAACCTGAGAACTTCTTCCCAACAGCCATACATTAGTGGATGAAAATCCAACCATCCTACACCCCAGGATCCTTGTAAAAAATAAAAAATAAAAAAAAATTCCTCACCACTCCCTCCCCTAAAGATGACCCCAGGAAAGCAGAAGTGCCTTGCAACAAAAAGGATCATCCATTTCAGGCTCTAGTGGATAAGAGCAGGGGCAACTTTAAGGGTTTCACAGAGGAAGTCCTGCCATCCATAACCTATTTAAACCAAGGAAATATCAAGATCCGACAATTCCGCTGATATCATCTGACACAGTATCACATGTGGAGGGAAGCAAACTCTCATAAAACCACGACCCAAACCATATAGTGCTTCATAGAGTGACTTTGCTTAGTTCACAAAAGAGTTAGTTAAGTTCATGGAGGATAGGTCCAGCAACAACTCTTAGCCAAGATGGTCAGGGATGCAACGCCATGCTTCAGGTGATCCTAAACCTCTGACTGCCAGAAGCTGGGACTATATGACAGGGGGATGGATCACTTGATAAATTGCCCTGTTCTGTTCATTCCCTCTGAAGCATCTGGCACTGGTCACAGTCAGAAGACAGGATACTGGGCTGGATGGACTATTGGTCTGACCCACTATGGCCGTTCTTATGTTCTTGTTAAGTATGTATTAAGAATCTGACATGATCATTAACTAATATACTAGTATGGATCATTATGATTCATATAGAGGTACAAATTGTATATGTTTTATAATCTTTCATGTCACTTTATTCTTTTTTAAATCCCCCCAATAGACAAAGAATGCTTAATATATACAATCATGTCCAAGACATGTTATGGCTGTAACATACATACAAAAGTACAGTTACAACTGCCACTTTAGAGAGAGATTCTGCCCTTTGCTAGATCCATAAGTGCAATGCCAAATTAAAGAACTTTTACTACCTATGAAATGTAAATCTGGGCTTATAAATCCTGAGTCTCCTGCCTCCTAATTCAAGAGTAATTTTGTTTAAATCTGTGGAGTTTAGCCAGTGTATAACAGGTGTAAGTATGAGGAGAATCAGGTCTACAGATTTGCTGGACAGGAGTGTGGACACTGGACAAACACATGGTCACTCATCCACCCATTCCCAGCCTTTTAAAATTAATTATTAATTATTATTATTTGATTATTTGTTAATGCTGCTGTAATACCCAAGTTATGCTAAACACATTCCAAACAGAGAACACTACACAGTCCCAGCCCCAAAGAGCTCACAGTTGAGAAAGTCGAAACACAGACAAAAGCATGAGTGAAAGGGATATGGCAGCCAAGCAACATGATCAGGGTGAGGACTAGCACGCAACTGGCCTGGTCCATGTCACTCTAATCACGATCTGTTTAAATAATTGTTTTAGGTTACAAAACTCTGCACAAGTTCTGTGAGCTTGTGCACTTATTTGTGGTCATTTTATTCCCGCCTCTTCAGGGACAAATGACAATCCCTGTTCCCCCTGCAACAAACGCAGGGGCAGTTCTCACCCCTCACTTTGTCTGTGAAATGAGCTGCTCCCTCTCTCCATTTCCCATCAGCTTCACTCTCTCTAGCACCCCACCCTCTTTTCCATTTCCCTTGTCTGTCCTCTAACTCCGCCTCCTCCAGCTCCCATCTATCACTCCCATCTATGCTTCTTCTCCCATCCCGTGGCCCTAAAATCCAGGAACTCATCAAGTCTCTCTCCCTTCTTGGCCCCTAGCTCATTCACTCCCTGCAGAGGTATTGGGTCAGGGAGAGTCTTATATAGATGGCTCTGGCAGCCAGAGGAGACAACAGCCTCTAGTGCTGGCCAGGAGGAACACCTCTAGGGTGACCAGATAGCAAGTGTGAAAAATCATGACGGGGGTGGGGGCTAATAGGTGCCTATATAAGAAAAAGCCCCAAATATGGGGACTGTCCCTATCAAATCGGGACATCTGGTCACGCTAAACACCTTTGTTCACAAAAAACACCCCTCACCTCTAGCCCAAAGGCTAGAGGGGTGCTCTGGGGACCTAGAAAGAAGAGCAGAAAGATTAGGTAGCTGTGGGTTGCAGTGGCAGGAGGGGGTTGGGATAAAAGGACCAATTAGCAGTGCTGAGACGGAAAACGAGAAAAAAAAATCCAGTTATGTATGAGCTGCGGGAACATGGTTCTAAGAGGCTGTGAAGCTCCTCCTAGCTGCTGCTGCTGGTAGAGGGTGGGGAAAGGGCTAAAGTGTTCTGGGTAAATCTCTCTGTATGTGGTACCGTGCAGAGAGGGCTGGAAGGCCCTGACTTACCCCCTTTGCCCTCAGATGCATCTGCAGCTAGCTGCTTTGAGGAAGGAAATTCAAGGATATCAGGGTTTTCAAAGTCCACTCCCCCCAGCTCCTTGCAGCTGCTGCTGTTGCTCCCTGTGCAGAGGGAATGGCCTCAGGGCCTAGTACCGTGGCCTGGTCTCTCTGCGTATGTCTACACTGCAATTAGACACCCGCGGCTGGCCTTTGCCAGCTGACTTGGGCTCGGCGGCGGGGCTGTTTAACTGTTGTGTAGACGTTGCAGCTCAGGCTGCAGCCCCAAATCTGGGACCCTCCCACCTCACAGGGTCCTAGAGCCCGGGCTTCGGAACAAGCCCGGAAGTCTACCTTGCAATTAAACAGCCCCACAGCCTGAGCCCCGCGAGCCCAAGTCAGCTGACATGGACCAGACGTTGGTTTTTAATTGCAGTGTAGACATACCCTCTGGGTCCATCTGGGGGAGGGAAAGGAAACTTGTCTTTGATAAAGATGTGTTGCAGCTACCAGATGTAACACAGGCTCCTTAGATAAAATCCTTCCAACCAGGATATCTGCAACACATACATGTTTGTGCAGGAAAACCAGTTTCAACAGAAAACCCAGAAGGCTATTCTGCACTCGGTATATTTATAAGCATCTTTAATCTTTGGGCTCTCGAAGTGCTTTGCAAACACTAATGAAGCAAGCTGCACAACAGCACCACAAGGCACAGGAGATAATGATCATTATACCCATTTTACAATGGGGAAACTTAAGCACAGAGGAATGAAAGTCTTGCCAAAGATCATGTAGCAAGCTGAGGACAGAACTAAGAGTACTGCACTAATGTAGAAAATACTCCCTTCAGTGGTGGATTGATCAAGACAAGATATTCCGAGCTAATAAATATAATAAAAAGGACAAAGAATGGGTACTTCTAGTACCATGCAAATTAGTGAAGTGACAAGCCTTGTTTTTGGTGTATGAGAACTGTGTGTGACATGGTTTCCATATCAATTACTTTCATACCATGTTTCACGAAATTTCAAAGCCCTTCCTCTAACATTTACAGTGCATATGGAAGAAGACTGGGTGCAGGAATTGGTAATAGCAAAAGTTGGTTCTGTTTGGCTTCGCTAAGCTCCCCAAGTTCAGATACTTGTCCAAACCACAGATGAGATTTCTGATAGCGTGAGCAATACCACCTGACTCTTAGTATTTTGGCACTTCCACTTCTGGTTAGATCTCGGAAGTAACAAAGTGAGTAAAAATAAAAACCTTTTTCAAAAAAAGAGAACTTTGTCTGTCTCTCAAAAAGCGTTTTGTTTTGGTTTGAGCTTTGAATGAAGACTCAAGTTAATCCAAACAATCATTCTCAAACTTGGTAGAAAGTGGAAAAAAATTGAAAGGATATTAAGAGTTCTGAAGACCCTGAGAGGGAAACAACGCTAAAGCTGTTTTATATGGTGCCAGATGTGTAATATTTTTCACTAACAATAGTTTCTGTAAAGACCTGATGATTTCCCAGCTACATAATCAAGAAAGCTTTTCCCCCCACACAAGTGATTATTGAGCTATTTAATACTTGTAATTGCAATAGCAGTGCACAGAGATGCTGATGAAACAACCACTTGGGTTTGGCCTTATAGCACCATTCTGCTGTTGCAGCATTCTCAGGCTATTATTGTAATTTGCAGGGAGATGGTACTAAAAGCATGTTGCTGATGTGTTAACCGCTTCAGTACTGTTGGATACAATAGATAGATGGGGTATATTGTACCTACAATGTGTCTGAACTTAAAATAATGTTGATGTGTTCAATTGTTGTGCAGAAGCAGTGATAGAAATTGGCAGAGAAAGACTTGGAAAGTTATGGAGGGTGAAGAGGTAGTGATTTTTCTATGTAACACTTTCCTTTATCTAACATTTCCGTGACTACTACTACTACTACTACTTTTTTTTTTTTTTAAATACACCTTCGTTGTTAGTAGCAGGCCTTGGAAATTCAGCAGTGAGAAAGCCGTCTGTCTAGAGAAATACCATTTTTTTTTTTTTTTTGGTCCCATGAAATTCTACTCTGGTTTAGCTGGAATTAAACTGTTTACAAAAATCACCATTTCCCTTCTCTCACTTGCATCGCTCAGTGACATTTTTTCAGCCTGCCAAAATGAAAACTGAACATAAACATCTGGGCTCATGCCATCATCAAATTCACACTGCACTGGGAGCTAGATGTGGTCAGACCTTTTTTGACATTGAAGCCATAATGTTTCAGATGAAAGCAAAATTTTCAGTGGGAAGGCTCCTGGGGTCCAGAACATACTCTCCAGTCATGTCTGACTAGACAGAGACCCAAATAAAAAATCTGATGTTTCTAATCTAAAAATGGATGTTTCAACCCAATTCCATTTCATGAAAATGTTCTATAGCTTTTCTTTGTTTTTGTTTCAATGCAGAACAAAAAATTTCAAAAGTTGTTGTGAAACAGAATTGTCATCCTCCAGCCAGCTCTCCTGGGAACATCAGGAAGCTACCAAAGCTGTAATGGGGTCAGATGATGTGTGGGGACACCTAGGCCAGCCTTCCCCTTTGATAACAGCCCCCCAACCTAACACACTGCCTCTGCATCTCATCCTCTGCTCTGGTGGCAGATGGGACAGGAGACAGTAGGTAGATATGCCAGCTGACAAATGTAAAAGAAAACCCCAAAGTCTAATTCAGCTCAAATCCCTGTCCATAGAGTTTTACTTTATTAACATATGGAAGATTCAAAACAAAAGCAAAGCAACTCAGAGCACTTGGTAAAAAACCACCAGAGGCCGCCGCTGTTTCCAGTAACACGCCCTTCCTTATAGCTGCTGCAACTGCTTCCCTGCAATTTTACAGCTCCTCCCCCCCGAAGATCAACCACGTGATAGGCAGGGAGCCAGAGTTCTCCTTGTAACCCCTTATGCACTGGTGCTTAAGGAGCACATTTATACCTCATCACATCCCCTAGTTCCCATTGGAGAAGGGGGAAGAGAAAGATTAGCCAGGATCCTCCTCACCACCCCTAGATCGACCACATGGCACCTGGGGCCCATCCCCCCCTTAGCAGTAAAACACAAGTCAGAAGCCCTCACCTCCCAGGGGGCGGGAAAAAGCCAACCCAGGCTCCATTTAACCATCCTCCGCTCTAAAGCTAGTTGGAATTTTTCTCTCAATGATTTTCCATAAATGAAGTTTGCAAAAAAATTGATTTTGCCAAAAAATATCATTTTTCTGTGGGGGAAAATTCCAAATTAAAGATAGGTTTCAGAGTAGCAGCCGTGTTAGTCTGTATCCGCAAAAAGAAGAACAGGAGTACTTGTGGCACCTTAGAGACTAACAAATTTATTAGAGCAAATTATTATTTATTCTTAAGAAGTGGGCTGTAGTCCACGAAAGCTTATGCTCTAATAAATTTGTTAATCTCTAAGGTGCCAAAAGTACTCCTGTTCTTCTTTTTGCCAAATTAAAGATTTCATTTTGAGTTGATTTGACCCAAATTGGAATATTTCATTTTTTTAATTGGCCCAAAATATATTGTTTTTAATACACTCAACACAACATTAACTTTATTTCCCTATCAGTACATGGGCTTGTGGGATTTGTAGTTGAAATCCCCATACACTCCTATGGACTGGATTCCCTGTAGGACTACATATCCCACAATGCAAAGCAGGTCTAAGCCAGTACTCAGATGTATTATTGGAGGTGTAGTCCAGCCAGAGAGCCTGGTCCATAGGGGAGAACTGGGTCACCATATTCCCAAACTACAGTTTTCATAAGGCAATGTAATGCTATTGGAAAATCCAGTTTAATATTGAACTAACTCCAAATTAAGCATTTTGGAACAGTTCAATAAACTGAAACAAAATATTTTTATTTGGAATGTCAAAATGTTTCATTTCAATCAAAAATGTAAATATTTAGACATTTCCAAATCAATTTTTTTTGGAATTTCTATTCCATAAAGAAACAATGACATTTCAGTTTCAGGATGAAAACAAATGTTGAAATGTCAGCATATCCAAGGGCCTGGAAAATGAAATCAATACCCCTAGGAGTTGAAACTAGACAGATACAACACGAAGGATTAGGAATAGGGTTGCCAATGTTCTAATAACACAAACCGAATACCCTTGACCCGCCCCCCTGCCCTGCCCCTTCCCAGAGGCCCCACTCCTGTCCTGCTCCTTCTCTGAGGTCCTTCCCTCCACTCACTCCATCCCCCTTCCCTCCATTGCTTGCTCTCCCCCACCCTCACGCACCTTCACTGGGCTGGGCAGGGGGTTGGGGTGTAGAAGGGGGTGAATGCTCCAGCTGGGGATGTGGGCTCTCGGGTGAGGCCAGGGATGAGGGGTTTGGGTTGCAAGAGGGGGGCTCTGAGCTGGAGCTGAGGGATTTGGAGTCAGGGAGCAGGCTCAGGGCTGGGGCAGGTGGTTGGGGTATAGGCTACGGGAAGACATTTGGGTGCGGGAGGCCTGAGTTTGGGGGTGTGGGCTCCGGGAGAGAATTCTGACCTGGGGCAGGGGTTTGGGGTGTGAGCTCCAGCTGAGTGGTGCTTACCTCAGGTGGCTTCTGGTCAGTGGCGCAGCAGGGCTAAGGCAGGTTTCCTGACTGTCCTGGCTCCGCGTGACTCCTGGAAGCAGCTGGCATGTCTGGCTCCTAGGCACTGGGGTGGCCAGGTGACTCTCTGCAATGCACGCTGCTGGCGCCCACAGGCGCTGCCCTCACAGCTCCCATTAGAAGTGGTTCCCAGCCAATGGGAGCTGCAGAGCCAGTGATCGTGGCAGGAGCAGCGCACGGAGCTTCCCGGATTGCCCCTGTGCCTAGGCCACAGGGACATGCCGGCTGCTTCCAGGAGCCACGTGTAGCCAGGGCAGGCACCGCTGACTAGAGCCACCAGGGTCCCTTTTCAACCGGGCATTCCAGTCGAATACCGGACGCCTGGCAACACTAATTTGGAAGGACAGCAGATGCAGATATCAAACCTGATCAAGATCCCATTTAAGTCAATGGAAAGCCTCCCATTTTGACTTTAATAGGAACTGGATTAAACCTGTATTGTGACACACAGTTGGCACTGGAATGTTATGCAGAAGATGTGAGTTTTACAGAAGGGAAAACAGAGATACAGACAAGGCTTGAGAGGGGCAGAGCTGTGTAGCTCAGGATAAGAAGCTCTAACTCTATATGCAAAGAGAGGAAGTCAGTGAAGGCATCCAGGGAGGGAAGCATGATGTGACTAGAATAGCAGAGAGGAAAATTGTTTACTGACAATATTTTACATGGACCAGAGGGAGGAAGAGGTGATCATTCTGAATGGATAAGTCTCAGTGAGTGCAGTGATAAGCTTATATTAAGAAAGCAACATTTGAAATGATATAATGGGTGGATCTTAGGGAGTATAGAACCTCTTTGGTTTGTGCTTATTATACACAGATAATTTATGGTTCATTCAATTTTTCCCAGGTATGTTCCTTATGAAGTTGAAAACTCTTCCTAAGGTGGATCAGTAGAAGATACATTTTCTTTAATGGCAGCATAAAAAATACACATAGATATCTAAAATGATCAAAGTTAATGAGCTCATAAACTTCCTAACACACAGCAGGCCAGAGCAGTCAATAATTCATGCTCTAATTTACGGCCATCTGCAGAACAAGCATGTTTTGTTTAATGGGGTGAATGTCTCCTGATTAACTTACTACTAAATTATGTACTGAACTAATGGCACTGTCAGAGGTCTGTAAATAGTGCAGATATGAATCAATGTATTGCAGCAGTACTGTAATTATTAGTAATGTCTTGGGAAGGCTTTATGCCATAACGTATTAAATATTGGTACTGATGTCCTAAATTCAAGACCAAAACTTACATAACCAACAGAGAATGAGAGAAAGGCAACACGTGACAGATGAGTAGTCACATTGCTTAACGTACTACTGGAAGGCACTCAGATACTATGGTGATGAGCATGGTATAGAAACCTATACAGAATAAAACAGAACAGTGACTGAGGCACTGTAGTTCACAAAGTGTGTTCTCTCTATTCTTATGCTTTGATCAATTATACAGATTAAGCATGGCCATGAGCCCCAGTTCATTTAGAAACTCTCTCAGCTCGTTACTGAAAAACTTGTATATTACTTATAATAACTCTCCATAGGCTCTACATTGCTCCCAAATACTTGTCTAGTCATTGAACAAACTATCACCCAGTGGTGAATCCAATATTGAAAATGGACATTACATCCAATGAAGTGGGCTGTAGCCCACGAAAGCTTATGCTCAAATAAATTTGTTAGTCTCTAAGGTGCCACAAGTACTCCTGTTCTTATTACTAAAAAGCTTACTCTATGACCAAGAAGGAGGTGTTAAATTTCATGCTTTTAATTCAATTTAAGTCTTCAAGCTTTGATCACAATGGATCAGTTCCAGCCTTTCCCCTGGTCTATTTCAAGTCAAATACAAGCACATGTTAAGATAACTTTCCAATTGGATATAATTCTTTCCCTGTAACAGTTTTGTATTTCTCTTTTTTATTATTAAATATATTTGCATGAAAACTGGGTCTAATTTCTTCAGAGTTCCCCTTTCTTCTACTGCTTATCCATAGGTAAAATTATAATCCTCCAACACACACCAGTGGTTTGCCTAAGTAGTATACAGAGAACACAGACATTGTTTTCTTAAACCCTTTGCTATTTGACACCCAGCTGAGCTGAAGGGGGCACAAGACAAGAAGTCAGGGGGACGTGGGTTCTGTTCCCAGATCTACCACTGATTTGCTCTCTGACTTTGGTAAGTTATTTCAGTTCTTGTTTCCTGTCTTTCCCCACCCATCTATATAATGATGTTTCCCCACAGCAAAATGCTTTAAGATGTAGGGAAGAAAACCAGTCTGGCTACATTTTATTAAGATTCCACAGCAACTCAACATAGATAGAAGTCTTTGATGATCTCCTAACCTAGCTCCCCTGCACAGGCAGCAGTTATAACACATCTGTCAGAGCTCCATATATATATAGAGAGAGAGCACTCAGCTGCCTCGGGGGGAAGGATGCAGGTGGAGGGGGTGGGGAAATGTGGCTATGGCACCTGGAAGCACACCGAAAGGGCATACTGTAGGAAGTATATGCTACATTTTTTTTTCAAAAGACATACCAGCATCCATTGGACCTCACCTGGAATGCATCTCTAGGTATCACCACTTCCTTCTCTCCAACTCCATCCCACTACCAACCTAGTACAGCTTAGGCTCTAATTACAACCCAAACCATTTAAATTATCTAATCCATATTCCTTCAAATAAACTCATGCTGAGTTGTGTAGTACTGCTAACAGTCAGCATTCAAAAATCATGAATAAGGCACCCAAAATCATGAGACTAGCTTAAAAAAACGTAAGAGTTTTTAAAATAATACATTTGGGGTTCTCCTGTTTGCTTTCTGGGTTTTGACCCTTTATATGGTTCACATTTTCAAGCTTTTCTTGGCAAACATGAGGGCTAGAATATTCTCTTCTAAATGAGAGCTGAGATTCTCATGTAGCGAAATCACCCCTGCAGCTGGGGTTTTAAGAAATACATCAAATAGCACAAGACTGGCAATAAAATTGTGGGAGTTGGCAACAATAAGCAGAAGGGTGTTTTTATTTTAGATCAGTTTTGATCCATCACTACTGAAAACAAATTTATGCTTTATCTTTGGTTCATGTGTATTTTTATTACTGTCAAAAGAGTTCTCAACTCCTATTCTGTACAGCTCAGCCACAATGGCGGTGGGGGGGTGGGCTTAGCTCAATTTATGATTTACCCTAATTAACTGCTTTTCAGTATTCCTTTTCTGAGGCCTTTGCTAATTAAGTCATGTCAATGCACTGGGTTGCTGGGTCTGTAATCTGGTCACCACAGTTTTCACATAGAACAATGAGTTTGTTAAATATAGATTGCTTCTGTAAAGCAGGAATCTCAATTACCATAGACTGAATGAGTCATTAAAAAGATCTGTAGTAAATTAAGCTCATTTTTTCATCCAGGCAACCAAATTGACTGCAGTATTTTTTTTTTCTTTCTGACAAAAGAACATAAGGGGAAAAGAAAAGGTCACTCAACCATAAATTATTGAAAATGTTATTTCTTCAAGTGCACAGTCTAAACTCAGGACTTCTGTAGTAATATTGCAATGAAGTATTTGCCTTGTATGTGTAACACTGCTATCTACTGGATGGAAGAAGAACTTCACTGGTCAGGACCTGTGCTTCTCAAGCAGAATGTTCTGTTCCTGTGGTTTCCATGAACTTCTGAGGGGCCACAATGCACAGTACAGTGGCAATAATTAAGTGTTAGATTGCTCTGTTGTTTTTTTTTCTTTATAAAAGTACTTCAATATTTATAAAAGTATAATAAGGTCATAAGAATACAATTCAACCTGAAATTAACAAGTTAATATCTGAAATTCCCCATCTATCAAAGAAAATATAAATAACTGAGGTCTTTTCTCTCTGGACATTGTTAAAAAGTCCACGTCTTTCATAAGATTAGGTGTTCATCCCAATGCCCTTAGGCAAAATATCCTCTGCACCAGAGGCTGCACACTGGCTTTGCCCTGCTTGGCTGCTACCCTCAACTCCAGAGACGGCTACATTTCAGTGGTGGTGTATGAAAAAATAGTAGCTGTAAAATATTTGGGATTTTCCTGGGGAAAAAGAACTATGTACATTGCTTATTCTATTAAAATGAATATAATATAAAATGGCTGTTTATTTTTAAAATTGTTTCCGTGGGGATAAGGGCGCTGGGGTAGTACAAAGCTAAACTGAGCATTGTACACGGTCATTAAAATTGTGTCCCAGTATAAAAAAAAAATCAGTCACCTTGGGCCCAATCCTGCAAACAGTTACATTTGTACTTAATTTTACATATACAGATAGTCCCACTTAAGTCCATAAGACTAATCACATACATAAAGGTAAACAAGATTTGGAGAAGTTTGTAGGATCATTTGCTGTAAATTGGAGGTCACTTTCAAAATCCCACCACCAGGTGGTCTTTATTCATATCAATCAGAACAAAATTGCTTCCACTTTAAAAAAAATGCAGAGCAAGTGACTTTTGGGGTTTAAGAACAGATAGCAAATTGAGCTCCCTATTCACACAATCAACTCTGCTATATAATCTAAAGTACCTGCAGGCAGAATCTGAGGTAGATATGGACACAAGGCAAATATTTCATTCTCTATTCATGATCACAAACTCCTACTCAGAGAGTTCTAAATTGTTTTTCTGATGGGTACTTGGCACATGGCCATCATTGTTGGCTGCACGTTGTTTTTGTTTTGTTCCTGCAGAGAGGGTGCAATTGATAAACACACTGCTGTGTAAAATGTCAATACCAAAAAGGACAGGAGACGACCATGGGACAACTCATCCCTTCAATGACATATCAGTAATGGTCACAGATATTCCAGAATGTCCAAGTTACAATGAGATTACTGCTACAGTTCAGACAGGAAAACAGAATTATGCCTCAAAAGGGCAGGAGGATTCTGACGACAGAACAAAAAAGTTGCCCAGGAAATCTTTAATGAAGTAACTCTTAGGTCTTCATACAAGATGGACAGAATCTGCATCATTCACTAGCACTGTAATGTTGAGCAGAGTAGAGGAATATGAACAGCAGGTGATAAATCAGGGATCCCCTTACACAAGTAAAAGCAACAGTTCAAATTCTAAGTGGTAGTATGAAAACTAGAGCTGTGGAATAAAAGAAATGTTCCCACCTCCGCCTCCACCCCCCCCCCCAAAACCTGGAAAACATGGAGTTTATGTGAAAACAAATCTCTGGCATTCTGCCCAGATTTGTGCAGTTAAAAACTAGCATATTCATGTCAAGTTTCTCTGCCACTTCACTATACAAAAATTAAATTATAACAAACTATATTAAAAACAAGACAAGATAATGGTGCAGTATGCGTGAGAGAGCCAGGAAGGTGAATACAAATGATTATAGATTATGAAATTATAAAAGAGTTTGTTGGGAAATGATGTGGGAAACAACCAAGGAGCTCTGGGCAACTTGTTGAGATGGACAGAAGTCTAATTAGGAGGCTATGGAGGAGCCTTGAAAAATCTGTATCAGCATTCCTACTACTGAATGTTCCTCTAAAACTGCTCAGGTTTTCACAGATCTTACATAAAGCCGAATTCAATAGAAATTCTTTCTTCCTCCTTCCAAACCACAGAAGCCTAGATAAATATGTGCAAGCCTCAAAAATCATTTTCAGTAAGGAAGGACAGAGTTTTATTGAAAGCATTATACTTGCCTGCCCTTCAGATTAAATTTCAACTACAGTTGCATCTAGCTAATTTACTCTAATGATGGTAGACCCATTGTGAATGATTGAAACTTCCAAATTAGTGAGAAACACACAACCAATTGCACTTTTATCATTTATTTTTAAAACTATAGTTCAATTTGAAGTATTTATTTCACAACATTCTAGGAAATATTATGTAGTATATTTTGTAAAAATATATTTAAGTCTTACTAACAGGATAACTCACTATATTGCTAGTATTAAACCTTTGCTGAGCTGCAGAGAAAAACTGCCAATTTTGTTTTTAATATGGATTACGAGCTGCATTAGTATACTATGTTTTGTGAATGTAACATGTCTCTAAGTATTTTACAACACAGCAATTATAAGAAATCATGAGTTGAGTCCATGGTTGTTAATTAGCGAAGCAATGAGTTACTAAATACTTGTTTTCATATGATAATTTATTTAAAGCAAAACTTTAGTGAATCTGTTCATTACAATGGTTTAAAAAGCTAAATCAGTCTGTTAAAATAGTTAAATATCTTCACTAGTAGATCTGTTTGGAAATTCAACAGCTAATATATACATTCTGTTTGGATATCTTACTATTTCTAGGGATGTAGTGTCTAGAGGTGAAGGCCCCAATCATGCTAGGCACTATAACAAAGATCTTGAGTGCCTATCATCATGATATCCAAGTGCCAATGTCTGCTTGTGCTCCCATCTGTTCCTTATACCCTCTCATTGTCTACGGTCTTACATGTAACTTGTAAGCTCTTCAGGGCCAGGACTGTCTATGTTATGTTTCTGCAATGCCTAGCACAATGGCCCCATAGCGCTACCATAATACAAACATTAAACAAGAAGAAGAAGCAATAATAGTGCCAAACAGAGATACTTATATAACACAAGAAATATCCAAAAGTTGCTTGAAACACTCCACCTTCCCATGATCCTATTTTTTTATTAGTAGGAAAAGGCTTTGGCAAAAAGTTGAATCTTACCATATGTTTTGAATGTAGTGTGGTTTAGGGTCATTTGATCTCCTTTGGCAAGGAATTCTTACAACTCAGACCCTACCACTCAGAACACTATAGCTACACAGCCTAAGAATTTTATCCTGGGCCTCTCCAGCTACATTTTCCCTCTGGTGCATCATAAGTCTTAAGGCAGTGGTTTGCCATCTTGCCGGACTACTGTACCCCTTTCAAGAGTCTGATTTGTCTTGCATTCCCCCAAAGTTTCACCTCACTTAAAAACTATTTGCTTGCTTACAACATCAGACATAAAAATACAAAAGTGTCACAGCACACTATTACTAAAAAATTGCTGACTTTCCTATTTTTACCATATAATTATAAAATAAATTGACTGGAATATAAATATTGCACTCTTAATTTCAGAGTACAATATATAGAGCAGCATAAAACAAGTCATTGCCTGTAGGAAATTTTAGTTTGTACTGACTTCGCTAGTGCTTTTTATGTAGCCTGTTGTAAAACTTGTCAGATATCTAAATGGGTTGATGTACCCCCTGGAAGACCTCTGCATACCCCTGGTTGAGAATGGGATATCTACACTGCAATTAAACCCCCATGGCTGGTCTGTGCCAGCTGATTCGGGGCTGGCAGGGCTTGGGCTGCGGGGCTGTTTAATTGCAATGTAGACTTCTGAGCTCAGGCTCTAGGACCTTGCAAAGTGAAAGGATCCCAGAGCTTGGGCTGTAGCCCAAGCCCAGAAATCTATACTGCAATTAAACAGCCATGCAACCTGAGCCCCACAAGCCCAAGTCTGCAGACATTGGCCACAGACAGGTTTTTAATTGCAATGTAGACATATGATTAGTGGCTGGCAGATGGTGAGGCATTCATGGAGATAACTGAACACCTAGCATGCTAAGGGCCTTGCAGATTAAAACTAGGACTTTGAATTCAGTCCATAAATGAATGGGAAGCACAAGCACTGGGATGGCGTGTTCCTTTTGTCCATTGTTGCTTAAAGAGGTGCACTGCCATATGTTGCTGCGTCCATGTGGCTGCAGCATTCAACCCAAGAGCAACAGCAATAACCTAGCCTGGAGGTGGCAACAGACTAGATCACTGTGGTTAGGTCCTCATGTGAGAAGAAAGGCCATCTGAAGATGGAAGAAAACCTACCTCACCGCTGCAGCCAAGGAACGGTAAGGGGTCCCCAAAGGGGAGTGTAAAGCTGCAGGTTGTGGATCCTTAATTCAGTGCTGCCCAGCTATGACAAGTCAGGGCTGTACAGGGAAAGACTTAACCTATGCCGCTGGAATAAGGTTCCTCGAGTGTGTACGTGTAGGGATGAGGCGTGGCAGAGCTCCACACTGGTATGCCCATGTCCTGCCCACTCTTAAGCCAGGTGGGATGGCTGATGCAGAGAAAGAGGCAGAGCTACCTCTGACAGCTTTAGACCAGCAGGGAATTCCCCTGCACAGAGGGAATTCTTCAGTAGCCTTCTCTAGCCACTTTATGCTGTTTGTGCAGGCGTATCAAAGTGGAGAATTCAGCCCCATGTGTCTATGTCTTCTGTGAAACACCTCGCACACACTGGAGCATTATAAAATAATTAATAATGGTACATTTAGTTTCCAAACGCATGTAATGTAGTAAGTTTTTACCTGAGTCTTCCATCCTCTGCTGCAGCTCCTCCTGGTATAATCTTAGTAATAAATATCCCAGGATCGTCCCCAATATGAGGGTTGTCTGTTCCTCCGGCAATACTGAACCCCAGGCCAGAATTACCCTGGGAAAAGAAAAACAAAAAACTTATCAGCTGCTAGAATTCCTCAGAACTTAGCTGCTGTGTTTGAGCACTGTCTCCTTGCTTCTCAAAGGTGTCTTTTTTATTTAGCACTGCCATACTTCCAGGTGTATATGACTCAGCCAGAAAAAATTCACTGTCAGCTAAAACAAGGCAGGCTAGAAAAGTACACAAAGAGTTCCCAAAGTCAATGGAAAAACTCACATAGACTTCCGCAGAAGATCAAACCTAAATGTAATAGTTTAAAGATAAAATTTTCAAAGGTGCCTAAGAGACTTCAGAGACCAAGACCCAGTGACTTTCAATGAGATTTACGCTCCTACACCGGTTAGGAGTCTTTGAAAATTTTACCCTGAATGCTTTAATTTCCAGTGAAAAAGCTTAAGAAACAACAGCATCACTACATAAACTGGAACTCTGAATAAAATGGTGGATGCCCGATGCACCTCAGGGTGTAGGAGGAGAAAAAAAAAGTTAAAATATATTATTATTATTTTCTGCTGAAAAGCAACTACTACTCATATCCACATGATTTTTTAAATGAGCAAATTTTGGCATACACATTTTCTGCATATATGAAAAAGCAAATAATTCATTTGGAGTAGCCATTAGAATGTATCAGGTAAACAATCCTTTATTATTACATGTATCTATACTTGCACACACCCCCACAACCTAGTGTGCCAACCTCCTCTCACACTATACACATGCCAGCAATTTTAGAACCTCTTTTAGAATTATGTACTGATTGTTATTGTTTTCCAGTTTAAAATAGTTGTGGTCATCATAGACATTCCTTTGAAGAGCAATAATATATAACCCTGTGCCCTTTCAGCCTCCCCTCATCTGAGGAATCCAAGCAACTTTACAAACATGAATTCAGGCTTACAACAGCCCTATGAGCTACTGCAGATACATGTACAATTTGTTCACCAAGTGGATGGGGTAAAATATGTTCAATATGCTTATTTTAAACCCCTTTCTGATTTTATTCTGCCTAGTAGACTTCTGGGGTTTGTTATCGCCAGTGTTGCTTGTGACACAGATAAGGCTGTCTGCTTCAATCTGAGTGAGAAGAGAGAACTGCTCATTGAACCCACCCAAAACTCTATTTCTGTTATCACATCTCAGTTCCTTTTCCGTAAAATGCATTTCAGTTAGGAGGTCAGGAATGAGGTGCACTGGCAGAGCTTTGTGGGGAAGCTTATACATCACTTGTGTACAACATGTCAAGCTCTAGCCAGTGCTATCAGTGTTTCACAGTCATGAACAAGACAGTTATCAATTATTATTTCTTAAGAGATTTGAATGCAATCTGCAGGCCCAGTGTAAATATGTGGTCCTCAATAATTTTTCAATATTGGACTAAATAATAGACAAAAAGGATTTCGGGATGTACATATTGTAATGCTATTTGGCTAGCTGTAATATTGGAAATGGCACAGCACTGAAACATTTTACAGATATTCCACAAGGGGTTACTAAGCCTTTCTAAAATGTCATGCTAAACCTATGATTTAGCCTTTTATCCATTAGGATCAGGTCTAGCTCATTTTACTTTCCATATATTTTATAATATGCCTGATCACACAATGCAGTCAACACAGGCTCTCCCTTTGATAATACTTTAAGAATACTTTCCCTAAGAGTTTTCCTAATAACATACTGTCAGTGAATGTTCTAATGAATCTTCAAAGTAAAGATTTCATGGAGATCACAGAGGGCCCGTAGATCACTCACTTTTGAAATATGGCCACTCCAGTTTAGATGCAGCATCACCGCAGGTGCCTTAAAGCACTGCTAAAACAGAAAGTAAGCTTTGCTTTTCTGTCAAGTGTCAGGTCTAATTTTTAAGAGCTCAGCATCTGCGGCATCCCGTGGTTCTTAATAGATTTAATCTTAGTCCCTAAAACCTACTCTCAAGTAAAAAGAAAGTGGGCTTGTCAAGGAAGCATGAGAAAGGAATTTTTAGCTGGATATGCAGCACAAGTGGATACAGTATAAGGTAACACCATGCTTGAAGAGCTTTTTTAAAATAATAAAGCTTGCTTGTTATATGGGGTATGCCTAGCTGTCACAGCTCCTCACCAAAGGTTTATTGAAATTCTCATCAGGAAATTATTTTGGAAAGGTTTCACACTTTCGTTGCACTCTCCCTCCCGCCCCTCCCTTTCCCATCTCAGCCACATTAACTCCTCAGCAATAATAACTATAACAACGCTCACTGTAAGTAATGATATGGTAAACTGCTGCAGGCTTTCCAAGTGAATCACTGCCAGCCCCTGACATTTATCCATAGATGTATGTCAGCTGTATTGCAAGCCTATTCTGATTCTGCCCCTTGCAGTAACCTTTGAAAAGAATAAGGCAGCACCCCTTGCTGGCACTTTCAGATCCAGAAAATTGCTAGTAATTAATCTGGTCACAATCCTTGACCTGATCAACAGGATCTGCAACCTGTCACACTAGCTTGCTCAATCTCGATATACGTTCCTACACAAGAAAGTAAATTGGGAAGGACAAGTGGCCTAGCACAGTAATTTCTCCTTTGTGGTTCTCAAATGAATACTGTAATCTGTATTGCCAATTTAGAGAGAAATTCTCTGTCTGCACAGGATCTCGCCCATTTCTACCAAGAGAAAACTGACACAATATGACATGACTTTCTCCCTCCCCTCAGCTTGCCTTCCCTTTTCCTTCCATAACTCTCTCCTTCACCCTAGTCAGATGCAAAAGTTTCTCATCTGCTCTCCTCCTCTAACCCCTCAACTTCTCCCAATTATTGCATCCCATCTCCTGATCTCTGTCATGCCCACTCCCCTCCCCCACCCTTACATCTCACTCTCCTCTGTCTCTTTCCCGTCATGATACAAACATGCTTTAGTCTCTCCCATCTTAAAAAAAAAAACACCTCCCTTCATCCCACTTGCCTCTCCAACTACTTACTGTCCCATCTCCTTTTCATCTCTAAACTCGTTGAACAAGCTGTTTACAATCACTGTTCATAGCGCCTCCCCTCCAATTCCACCCCAGACCCTCTCCAGTACATCTTCCACCCCTGGAATTTCAGTGAAATCACTCTTGTCAACGTCTCTAATGACCTCTTTCTAGCCCAAGTTCAGAACCAATACTCCATTTTCATCCTACTTGACCTGTAAACTGTCGACCATGTGCCTCTTTCTGAAATCTTGTCCTCCCTTGGCTTCCGTGACTCTGTCTTCTCCTGGTTTTCCTCCTGTTGCTATAACTGCTCCTTCAGCATGGCCTTTGGAAGATCCTCCTCCTCCCCTCCTCCAGCTTTTTGTGGAGGTTCATCAGGGTTCTGCCCTGGTTCCCTGTCTCTTCTCATTCTACACTTTATATGCTGGTAATCTCATCTGCAAATACAAATTCAACTACCATCTTTATGAGGACAACTCAAAGATTTACCTCTCTACTCCAGACCTGTCTCCTTCTGTCCAAATTAAAATCTCATCCTGTTTCTCTGACATCTCCTTGCGGATGTGTAGTTGCCAGCTCAAGCTCAACAAGACTAAAACAGAGCTTCTAATCTTTCTCCTTCCTGCTACCTTCTTTCTTTGTCACTGTGGACTCCACCCCCATTCTACCTGTCATTAAGGCCTGTAACCTCAGTGTCATCTTTAGCATGGACCTCTCTCTACATCCTCACATCCAGGCTATAGCTAACTGTTACCAATTCTTTCTGCATAATCTCTCTTTCCTGTCCATCCACATAGGTAAAACTCTCATCCAGGCTTTCAACACCTCACATCTCAATTACAACACTATCCTTTTCTCTGGCCTTGACAAATGCAATCTTGCCCCTCTCAGATCCACTCAGAATGTTGCTAAAAAGATCGTTTTCCTAATTCATCACTTTGCCCACGTCACTCCTCTCTTTGCATCCCTCTGCTGGCTCCCCCTTCCCTATCATGTGAAACATAAGTTAATGGTCTTCATTTTCAAGATCCTTCATAGTCTATCCCTACCCTGCATATTTTCTCTTATTTGCTATTGAGGTGTTGCCCATTTTTTAAATTTTCAAACAATCCCTTATTTCCCCCCATGTTGCCCCTCACACTTCAAAAGGAGCTCCCCATAAGCATCTGCAGAGCTACCTCATTATCCTCCTTCAAACTCACCTTTGCTGTGATGCCTATAACAAACTTGACAACTGTTAAGCTGCTGGTGTGCTGACATCACAACCTATCATGTGGGCCATATCGTCTCATTGTTTCTTTGTACTCCCCCCATCTATCTGTCTGAATCCATCTGTTGCCTCATCTTACACTTAGATTTCTTCTGGATTTGTACAGAACAATCTTTGTTTTTTTTGTCTTTTTGTTCTGGATTTTTACAGCACCTACCACAGTTGGGTCCTAGTCTATGACAGGCACTCCTAGGCAAGATAAATAATACATATGAGTTAGCAGGATCTTGAACAGCTACCAAATTATTTATAAATCGTTGGCCAATAATACACCACACCTTAATAAACCTGTAGTGTATTTTTACAGAAGACTAGTTATTTCTAAAACTTTCTCAATTAAATAACAATGCCCACATACGAAATAACAATGCCCAAGTAAAGAATGCCCATATGCCAATTTTAATAGGGAACTATCTGAACTCAACTGGAGGGTTAAATCTTTTAATTGTTTCTCAGGTATCAGGCACTCAAAGAGGTGAAAAAGCAAGGCGGCGGGAGAAATAATCTAAGAAATCCTCTAGGTCTTATGCTCCTCATCTCAGTCACTAAAGGTACATAAACACTGCACACACTTTATGGTGGCGTGTAGAGTACATACCCTGCACACTCCACTAGTACAGCTATAAATAGCAGTGTAGATGGTGAGGTACTGCTTAGGTGAGTAGAGTAAAGACATGCCTGAACCCCTAGGGTATTTACCTTACTTGGTTCTCTACAGTCCCAAGCAGTGCCACCCTCATCTCCCCCTGCCTCCCCACTGGTGGACTTCCCCTGCTGCAGGGAAAGGCTCCAGCAGCAGGAAAAGGTTCTGCCAGGAGAGAGGCAGCAGGGAAAAACTATACACCACAGTGTTGACACAACCTGGTTTTTGTTGCAGTGTATAGCTACATATACCCTACCCGCCACTGCCAGTGGTGTGTAGTATAGACATAGCCTAAGACAAAAGAAAAAATACATGCACACCTACTGCCTGAGAGAAATATGTCTGTATTGCATGCAGGATCTTTAAACAAATCAGGCACTAGCTAAAATTAAGATTAACTTTAACCCTTGTGATTTTATTTTCTAAGTCTAGCTAAAACAGACTAGAACTCTTACACTCCCAGTTCCTCTGCATCTTTATTCTAGCAATTTTTTACCCTATTTTCCACCTTTATATTTGTAAGCCTGACATAAATTAAACCTCTCCTTCTAATTCCACTGTTACAGTAATTACACAAGCCCTTCTTCCATTATTTTTATCACATATCCCAGTTTGGGACCCAATTCTATAAATACTTTGGGTAGGTGAGTAGCTTTACTCACATGTATACAGTGGGGTTTGTTGAAAATTTTCCATCAAAACTGCTTGTTGATGGAAAAATTGGGATTTTGACAAAATGCGTCTTTTCATGAAATTATCTATTTTCTCTGGTCATTTTCAACTTTTTGTTGAAAAACTGAACACATAGATCCCCACAGTTATTTGGTTTTAATTCATGCTTCAGGGCAGTTCATATGTTTCATGCCCACATCGTTCTCCACCGGCCAACTTCCTCAACTAGACTAAGTTTCCCATGGTACATCCCGTGGCTCATCAAGAAGGCAAATTAAAGTGCCTCATGGGAGATGCAGTCCAGCAAGGGAGCAAGGCCCACAGAGAAGAATGGAGGCCCGAGGCTCCTGAACTATAACTCACATGAGACATCACAGCAGCATTTTCAAATTGAGATCTTTGATTTTGAAACTGAAATGTTCAGCTGAAAATGTTCAGTTTTCATTTTTTACCCCAAATTCAAATTTTTCTGCATGATAAACAAAAATTCTGACCAGCTTTAGACCAGGCCTATTGACTTCAATGAGACTATTCTTGTGAATGAATATATATGTCTTTAAGACCTTAATCCTGATGACTCCTTTTATGTCCCAAAAATTCTTACCTGTCCTAAAATATTGACAGCTGTCTTAACACTTTCCATCTATCCAAATGCTCAGTTATTACTATTTGATTCCTGGCCCTTACTATAAAAAGGCTTCAGATGGAATTCGCACCTATGATATTTTTCTAATTATTTGCTAATTTTCCCACTTCTTTATCCCAAGACTCAGAAACCTTCCCTTAAATTATATATACACACCACACAATAATGGGTGCTACACTGTACTGTTTCAACAAACATTCACATTAGGACTTTCCTTCTTCTAACAAAAGACAATATTTAGGATGGTTATAAGATGGTAGGAAGATTCAGAAGCCAAGGGAAGGGGAAAAAACCTCCAAGCATTAGTCGTTTTAAGGCCCGTTCCTCAGGGCTTGTTTTATTATCCACAAAAAGATCACACAACAAAAGCAAATCAACCAAAAAACTCTTGGCAATAATTCCCAGAGACTTTCCCTTCTTTAGCCAGCGGAGAGGGGAGACACCATATCCTTCCTCTTAGTTACCCTTTTACCCAGTTTTCACTTTATTTTATATTCTTCTATGAGCAGCCATGTAACAGGCTGGAACCCCTTTATAGGCTGCAGCCTTGTCACAGTGGGATTTTCCAAACGCTCAGCCCTAGATTAACTCTGTTCCCATTGAAGTCAATGTTGAGCACTTCTGATGTTATTTTTCGAGTGCTCGAGCTGTATAACATAGAATGGAAGACACCGTCCATGCCCCAAGAAGTTTACAGTCTATCATCCTTGCTGTTTCCTCATTTCTCCAGTATAGATAACTAGCTAAAAGCTTTTACAATCCACTTTTGTTACATTTACAATCCCATTTAGTTACATTTTCTGGTTGAGAGCTCCTTATTTCTGGGAATGGAGCCTGAATCTCTGTGGTATCAAGCCATTCAGTGTTTATCGGAATAACAAGATAATAAAGCCAGCAGAAAGGACCACAGCTCAATGGAACTGCACATCGGGGTGGAGCCAGCTTCTCTCCAGGCAAGGGCCAGAAATTTTGTATTTTACAGCACCAAATAGGTATTTCGCACATTCTTAGCAGCTCACTATAGAAGCTCTCCAGTTTGTTTATTAAAGTTTTATTCTTCTCTCATTCACTGGTTTGATATTTAATAAACCCCAAGATCATTACAGTTCCTTGGCCATCTCCCACTCTAACACTAACCTGTTTTAACCCTGCTTAGTATGTGTACGACGATGGGATCACGGATGCAAATCATTCCTGGAGATGAGTTTTGAATATATATATCCTCTCATATACACCATTTTTCTTTTATTATGTTTTGCTCAGAGCTCAAGTTTCAAAAACCTGAACAAAGCTGCCTCTTCTTTCTCTAATTCAGAGAACAAAATTATTTGCATATTTATCAGTAGGCTGTTGAAGTCTTTTGTACTTTCAACTCTACTCAAGAGTAACACAATTCATGAAATTCTCACTACTCCCACGTCAGCTGGCGGGTTCCCCAGAGTTGGAGTTTTGAGTCTCTGTAGTTATATTATTATGCTCCATATGGTGCATATTTCCATCTGTCACTGTGCCATTTGTTGTTTTCAAGCCCCTTATCAGATTCAGAACATTCACTACGTAACCACAATTCACAAGACTACAAGCACTTTAACGATTCTTCTCACTTGCTACCTATAGAGGGAGCTTGAACTCCCAACTCTGTTTGGGGGAAGTGCATGACTCCAGCAGGGAGATTTTTAAAATAGCATGAGGGATTGTTTTTCTTTATTACACATGTAAAAAATGAGAATGTAAACAGCATGTCTAAAAGAATGAACTAAGCCAGCCACCAAAATAAAGCAATCCTTCAGAATGGGGCAAAATGCCAGTTCACTCACAGTCAGGTTCTGGCAGTATCCAGACCAGTCTATGCAAGAGAACTGCCTTCAGATCTGGTTTCCAAGCCCAAACCAGAAGTTCCCAGCACATTTTAGTAGCTTTTATAGTTGCAGAAATCACATAATTCCTCCCTTTAAAAGGGGCTTCACCTTTTATTTCTACGTATACAATGCAGAAGAAAAGGAATAACAAAGAAAAAACGCTTAGACTGTAAGGCTTCAGAGAATGGATGTTGCTAGTTAAGAATACCCCAGTCAACAAGAACAGTACCACCATCCCTCTACCTCCCCCACCCCACAGTCACCGTTCTAAGATGTGACAACCAAATATGGCTGTTTTCCACTCAATATGCCTCCCACACTCCTGCTAGGTACTTGCATCCTCCAGGTTACTCTCTGCCTGAGAAAATAATATCCATTCTGTCTCTTGCAGAAAAATAAGAACAGGGAAAAAAATGCTACAAAACACACTGGCTAATGTTTAATTAGAAAGAAAGGAAGATGGAAGGAAATGTTAGAAAAGGACACAGCAAAACACAGATTAATGTTCTTCAGAAAGGGGGGCGGGGGAAGCATTCTCCTCTCCATTAAGTCTTCTCAGCACCTTGGGAAAAGGAAAGTTAGAGTTCATAACAATCTCTCCCTATAGATAGACATGTTTGTGTCACTCAGGATCTGCACTGGATTTTTCCATTTGGACCCAAGGGCCTTCACAATTCCTATGACTACACTACCAAGTATGAGGAAAACCGATCAAGGTAGGGGAAGCAGCCACCTAGCCACACCATATCTGGACATATCTAAACATGAAAATACTTTCACAAGGATTGGAGGAACAGTGCTGGTCAGTCCATAGATCTGTACTGGCTACATCTGAAAGCTTAATATTACTTTTGTTAAAGAGTTCACAATGTTGTTACCTGCAAAAGCTGAAGAGGTTGATGTATACCATGGTGCTTGTATCTGGGTCACAATGTCATGGGTTTAAAGTTACCCACATGGCACACCAGAACTCAGGGCAGATTGGCAGAGACCCTGGGGGATTTTCACCTTCTTCTGCAGCATGGGGCATTAGTCACTTACAGGTTTAAACTAGTGTAAACGGGTGAATTCTATGTAACTTTAAGTCTTTAAACCATGATTTCAGGACTTCAGTAACTCAGCCAGAGGTTAGGGATCTATTACAGGAATGGGTGGGTGAAGTTCTGTGGCCTGCAACGTGCAGGAGGTCAGACTAAGATGATCATGATGGTCCCTTCTGACCTTAAAGTCTATGAGCCTGAGGACAGTGGCAAAACACCAACAAGCTTCAATATAGTCATGATTTCATCCATAATCATACCCTGTGCCAACACTTCAGTGGAAAGAGGGAAAACTCCATTGATACAATATACTTTCCATACAAAAGACAATCTTTCTTTAATTCCTTTCTGCCAGAATCTCATAGCTATACCAACTAGGGTGACCAGATGTCCCGATTTTATAGGGACAGTCCCGATTTTTGGTCTTTTCTTATATAGGCTCCTATTACTCCCCACCCCCTGTCCTGATTTTTCACATTTGCAGTCTGGTCACCCTAATACCAACAGAAGATGAACATCCAATGGAGTTTTTAAAAGGGTATAAGAGAGAACTCTACAATATCCTCAATTAATCTAGTTCTGAAGTTCCAGACTGACACACAGGCTAAGTGCATAATGGGTTTGCCTGTATAGACTCTGCACAATTACTAACTCATTGCTCTGAAAAAGCACTTAAGGGAATTTGAGGCACCTGGAGTATGAAAGGTGCTATATAAACCCAAGTTCTAGTTGTATAAGGCAAAACATAGGCTTTTATTGTTCTTTCCCATTTGACTTTCACATCTACAACAAAAGTAACAAATATGTACAAGCTCATCCTTGTCTTTTGATGAAACTGCATTTCCTAAGAATTTCCAACATACATATATTTAATATTTTTAAACTCCAGGAGAGCCCATGCACTTCCACTGGAAAGTAAATATGATCAACCAGCTGGATTAGAATTCAGAGGTGTATCATTCTGTTATAAGGCATTGCACAGTCCCTTCCCTCCGAGCTTTTACTCAATCTTGCTCCAAAACCAGAGGAAATCAAGTGGTGGAACTATCTGCACAGTTGCTATTTCCATAGTCGCAATGCATTCACTTCCTTCTTCCCAAAGGGGATCTTTGGAGCACCTAGTCTAAATGTAAACAGAGCTGGGGGTGGGGGGGAGAGTGAATGTATTTGAAAGACCCTTGGGATCTTTAAGTTCGAAAACAAAATCCTAAAGGAAGATGACTGAATATTCCTGCTATTACATTTATGTAGTTTGCCATCATCCTGTTTGTCTAGCTGCTCAGTATGCAGAATTTGGTAGAACAGGTAGTCTATGAAATTCTCTAGCACCTTACATTTCACTATCAATTAGCTGAGGCTCCCACAATATTTATTTTTATTTTTTATCTGAAACAAGGTGTATGAAATTTTTCTCCACAACAGTTATGCTCAGCAGTGCATCTGCTCTCAATAAAACCTAGACAGTAAATGAAATGCATTTGTTAGTGACCATATTGTCTTTTGTAAATACATATCAGAACCTCTTGATTTTTTCTGTCTTTGAGCCAACCCTACATTTTTGCTATTAATACGTTTTAATTTAAAAGCTCATTTTGTTTCACTTATATAGGAGACCCAACTGTGATAAAGGAAAGTTTTCAAACTTTGTTGTCAGCCTATGTGAAAGAGAAGTTGGGTTCATTAGCATTAGGGTGACCAGATGTCCCAATTTTATACGGATAGTCCTGATATTTGGGACTTTTTCTTATATAGGTGCCAATTACCCCCCACTTCCTGTCCCGATTTTTCACACTTATTATCTGGTCACCCTAACTAGCATTGAAAATACAGCTTCAAATGTTATATAGCTATTTTACATTATATTTAAAACATTTTACACAGGAATTTCCCCCACAAAAGATATCCAGTCTATCACATATACGTTTGCAAATAAGTGCATAAAGTTTTCATCATGTGGCTCCCATGAAATTCAACTACAGAATACTTTGAAATCAGGCAAGATGATTTTGTTACATTACAAATATATGAACCAACTACATTAACCACCACTCTTATAACTGTCTGCAGTGATTCTAGGAGGGTGGGAGTGAAAGTAGGGGAGGGCTCTTCAGCCTGGCCAATCTGAAGTGAAAAATATTACCTAATAGATGCCTTGCCTGCCCTACTGTACATCTAGGCGTAGTACAATTCCTTTTTGTTTGTTTTTTATCATTTTGATGGATAATATAGATGTTAATTTTTCACCCTTTTTTCGATTTGCATTTTCACAAAATAATGGGCTTTAAACATTTTTTATTTTTCTCCATATAAATTTTTAACACTTGCAGGAAGTTGGAGGGAAGAAGCAATTCAATTACAGTAGGCATGGAGATTCAAACAGTTAAAGCTGTGTAACCCTTAAAACACAATTGCCAACATCACATATCAAAATATACAAATATCCTAAAATCAAATTCTCAAGCAGCATTTTTCTTACTTTGCCTATCTGTAAATTTTGATTATCGATGGAAATATTTTTGTTTGAGAGGAATAACAGAGACTTGGTGGGGTAACTCACATGACCGTAGCACTGTTATGGATGGGTATAAACTGTTCAGGACAGGCAGGCAGGGGAGAAAAGGTGGGGGAGTTGCACTGTATGTAAGAGAGCAGTATGATTGCTCAGAGCTCCAGTATGAAACTGGAGAAAAGCCTGTTGAGAATCTTTGTGTTAAGTTTAGAGGCGAGAGCAACAAGAGTGATGTCGTGATGGCCGTCCGCTATAGACACCAGACCAGGAGGATGTAAGTTTCCTTTTTGTGTTTAAGCTCACTAAAGATTTCTCTGTTAAGCTAAGTTGGTCGCCTGTGATATTTGCTATTCTTTCTGTACTTCAGGTTGATTTGTTGCTGCACTCTCAATAAGGCTTCTTTAAAATACAGCCAGCTCTCCTGGACTCCTTTCCCCCTCATATTAGCCTCCCTGAGGGAGTCAAAGTCTGCTTTTCTGAATTCCAGGGTCTGTATTCTGCTGCTCTCCTTTCTTCCTTTTGTCAGGATCCTGAACTCAACCATCTCATGGTCACTGCTGCCCATGTTTCCACCCACTTCTACTTTCCTTACCAATTCTTCTGTTTGTGAGCAGCAGGTCAAGAGGAGCATGGCCTCTAGTTGGTTCCTCCAGCACTTGCACCATGTAGTTGTCCCCAACATTCTCCAAAAACTTCCTGGATTGTCTGTGCACTGCTGTATTGCCCTCCCAGCAGATGTCAGGGTGATTGAAGTCCCCCATGAGAACCAGGGCCTGTGATCTGGAAACTTGTGTTAGTTATCCAAAGAAAGCCTCGTCTACCTCATCCTGCTGGTTTGGTAGTCTACAGCAGGCGCCCATCATGACATCACTCTTGTTGCTCTCGCCTCTAAACTTAACACAAAGACTCTCAACAGGCTTTTCTCCAGTTTCATCCAACGGTGCTGAGGGAGTTGGCTGATGTGACTGCAGAGCCATTGGCCAGTACCTTTGAAAACTTGTGGCAATCGGGGGAGGTCCCAGACAATTAGATAAAGGCAAATATAGTGCCCGTCTTTATAAAAGGGAAGAAGAAGAATCTGGGGAACTACAGACTGGTCAGCCTCACCTCAGTCCCTGGAAAAATCATGGAGCAGGTCCTCAAGGAATCCATTTTGAAGCACTTGGAGGAGAGGAAGGTAATCAAGAACAGCAAACATGGATTCACCACAGGCAAGTCATTCCTGACCAACCTGATTGCCTTCTATGATGAGAGAACTGGCTCTGTGGATATTTGGAAAGCAGTGGATGTGATACATCTTGAGTTTAGCAAAGTTTTTGATAGTGTCTCCCACAGCAAGCAAGTTAAAAAAGTATGGATTGGATGAATGGACTCTATGGTGGATAGAAAGCTGGCTACATCGTCGGGTCAACAGATAGTGATCAACGGAATCTGGAATACTGTGTCCAGTTTTGGGCCCCACACTACAAGAAGGATGTGGAAAAATTGGAAAGAGTCCAACGGAGGGCAACAAAAATGCTTAGGGGTCTGGAGCACATGACTTATGAGGAGAGACTGAGGGAACTGGGATTGTTTAGTCTCCAGAAGAGAAAAATGAGGGGGGATTTGATAGCAGCCTTCAACTACCTGAAGGGGGGTTCCAAAGAGGATGGAGCTTGGCTGTTCTCAGTGGTGGCAGATGACAGAACAAGGAGCAATGGTCTCAAGTTGCAGTGGGGGAGGTCCAGGTTGGATATTAGGAAAAACTATTTCACTAGGAGGGTGGTGAAACACTGGAATGCGTTACCTAGGGAGGTGGTGGAGTCTCCTTCCTTGGAGGTTTTTAAGGCCCGGCTTGACAAAGCCCTGGCTGGGATGATTTAGTTGGGAATTGGTCCTGCTTTGAGCACGGGGTTGGACTAGATGACCTCTTGAGGTCCCTTCCAACCCTGATATTCTATGATTCTATGAACGGCTTGATATCTAGTTGGCAGACGGTATCAAGCGGAGTGTCCCATGGGTCGGTCCTGGGGCCAGTTTTGTTCAACATCTTTGTTAATGATCTGGATGATGGAATGGATTGCACCCTCAGCAAGTTTGCAGATGACACTAAGCTGGGGTGGGAGGTAGATATGCTGGAGGGTAGGGATAGGGTCCAGAGTGACCTAGACAAATTGGAGGATTGGGCGAAAAAGAAATCTCATGAGGTTCAACAAGGACAAGTGCAGAGTCCTGCATGTAGGACAGAAGAATCCCATGCACTGCTACAGGCTGGGGACTGACTAGCTAAGCAGACCTTCTACTGAAAAGAACCTAGGGGGTTACAATGGATGAGAAGCTGGATATGGGTCAACAGTGTGCCCTTGTTGCCAAGAAGGCTAATGGCATATTGGGCTGCATTAGTAGGGGCATTGGCAGCAGATCAAGGGAAGTAATTATTTCCCTCACTCCACACCTGGAGTACTGTGTCCAGTTTGGGGCCCCCCACTACAGAAAGGATGTGGACAAATTGGAGAGTCCAGCGGAGGGCAACAAAAATGATTAGGGGGCTGGGCCACATGACTTATGAGGAGAGCTGAGGGAATTGGGATTATTTAGTCTGCAGAAGAGAAGAGTTAGGGGGGATTTGATAGCAGCCTTCAACTACCTGAAGAGGGGGTTCCAAAGAGGATGTAGCTAGGCTGTTCTCAGTGGTGGCAGATGACAGAACAAGGAGCAATGGTCTCAAGTTGCATTGGGAGAAGTCTAGGTTGGATATTAGGAAACACTATTTCACCAACAGGGTGGTGAAGCACTGGAATGGATTACGTAGGAATGTGGTGGAATCTCCATCCTTAGAGGTTTCTAAAGCCCGGCTTGACAAAGCCCTAGCCGGGATGATTTAGTTGGGGTTGGTCCTGCTTTGAGTAGGGGGTTGGACTAGATGACCTCCAACCCTAATCTTCTATGATTCTACGAGTGCATATGGTGATATCGACATTTACCAACATTTTCTGATAAAAATCTAAGCCTTCCAAGTTTATGGATCTCTATTAGAGAACTCTTAGGGTAAGATTCACCATTTTCTTGTATAGTTATTTATATAAATGCAAGTGATTATAAGACACCATCATTCTAGTCTGGCACCATTCTGCACCCACTATGCACAGATATAAATGAATATACAATGTGCAGAGCAACAGTGAGTTAGACCCCTAGGACCAGCTCGACAAAGGTACTTGGGCACACTGTAAGCACCTGGGTGCCTATCGTTTGCTAGGCCCCAGAGCAATTCATGTACCAGGGGAAGATAGATGTATATCACCTAACTCTCATGCAGGGCCTGATCCAGTAGCCATGTTTAGAGGATGCCTGCTAGATCAGATCCCATTCAAAATCTGGCCAGAGGAGGAAGAGAAGGTGGCAGTGGTTGTGCCACTCAACTTACCACTTTTAGCCTGGTGACTAAAGCAGTCACCTAGGATGTGGGAAACTTGGGGTCAATTTCCCCCTCTGCCTGAGGGGAAGAAAGGATTTGAACAGGGATCTCTCACCTCTCAAGTGTGCTCTAACCATTGAACTGTGGAATATTCTGATGTGGATCACCCTCCATCTCCCCTGTTGAATCTGTTCCACTGTATGTATATAAATACATAAAGAGACACTGGGCTGGGGAAGACCAAGTGAGGAGGACTCTGTATCCAGGTGGTTAGGTCACGGAGGTGGGAGGCCCATGGTCCAATCCCCTGCTCCAATAACTCATTTATCCAAAGTTAAATAGTATAGGCGCACTAAGGCTACAAATTAACACTTTTGAAAATCTCATCCTATTTCTTTACTAATATTGCATCAGGCCTTGTTTCCTTAAACCAACATTAGCGCAATATTTTTCACACAGCTTTGCTCCCTAAGCCCTTGTCTCTGGATTCATTTTAGGAGTCCACCTCAAAAATACACCCAAATTACCCTTTGGCGTCCCCTGTTAAAAATAACAGGACAATTCTACTGTGTTACTGGGATGCTTTCCACATCTGTCATTCAGAAAGGAAAAAAATCATGAAGAAGTAGTCTATCAGCATAGGCTAGAGAACATTCCGTGTGTACCGCAGTGATGTAAGTGGTTTAAAATTCTGCTTGTAAATTACAGTCACAGAAAAACAAACAGCAACCCCCTTATAGCAGTATCGCTTCTTTAGCTATCCGTTTCCTTGGACAGTCCTAGCTACCCTCAGGGAAGGAAGTGAAAAGGGACTTTCATCCACTCGATCTGCTTTCAGGAGCACAGAAAAACATCATCTGCAGATATCCCTGACAGTAAAATCTTCTCCTCCTTATTTTGCCACCTCCATCCATCTTAGGCACTACATAACCTCCTTACTGTATCTCAGTGTCTCCCAATTGTAATGTATTTATACTCACAACAACCCTGGGAGGTAAGGAAGTACTACCATCCCTTTTTTACAGGGGAACTGAGGAACAGTAACTTACCCCCTGTGTAACACAGGAAGTCTCAGATAGAGGGAATTGAACCTGGGTCTCCTGAATTCCAGGTTACCACTTGACCAGCCTTCCTCGCACACAAAATAACATAATACTTCACCAATGTAATAATTGGAGAAGGACCATGTACTCCTTTGCCACCACTGTAACATGTCTCAATACTGCAGGACACAGCCAAAACTAGGAATTATTTGGGGAGTTTGTAGTTGACAACTTCTCTGGCTTTTCCCAAGGTCTCTTCTTGGGATCCACTGCAAATATAGTAGGAATTAGCCATTAATATTAAATACATCAGACAGACTTGGTTTTCCATGTTGATTTTAAGCCACTGTTTTAATAATAATAATTTAGTAATAATAATAGTAATAATTTAAACATAATTAGGCAGCAGTCTGGAGTGCAAGACATTGTTGTTGAGAGCAGGCTCAGCAAAATGCGGTGGGTGGGACATGTGGCCCGACTCAGCGACAACAGATGGACCGCAGCTATATCCGAGTGGTATCCGCGAGAAGAGAAACGGCCACACGGTCAGCCTCCAAAGAGGTGGGATGATTTCCTAACAAGGAGATATGGACAAGCATGGCGAAGGATGGCCAGAGCGAGAGAAGTATTTAAATCATGATTTGGGGACTTCAACAGCTGAGTCAAGGGAGAGAATTATTCCAGGAGTGGGTGGGTCAGCTTTTGTGGCCCGCATCATGCGGGAGGTCAGACTAGATGATCATAATGGTCCTTCTGACCTTAGAGTCTATGAGTCTCTGAGTCTATGAGTCTAAGATTGGAAGACGTATTGTGATCGGCTCAGTTTCAGCTGATGAAGTACCGACAGTCTATACAGTCTACATCAGACAGTAAGATTCTGATGGACTTACAGTATTGTACATGTAGCAGCCCGAAGTACAGGGCTGGGAGGAATTTTAATGCATTGCTGTTTTCATATTCCTATTCAACCCACAAGCATGATTATTTTAATCGTAAAACATCTCTTCATTCCCATATCTGATTGTAAAAATGTGCAAACTTACCTTAGAGCCAAATATATTTTAATGCATGGCCCAATTGTTCCCTACATTTTCTTTATAATGACAACAAGGTGTAAAATCCATAGAGTCTGTTCTGCATAGCAATTTTATTTTGCGTGCTCATGTATGTTTTTATGTAGGTTTATTACTTATGTTTTACGAATTCAACAAAAAAGCTAGGGTATTCACTGTCATCTGGGACACACAATGTAAAACAAAAGCACACCAATTTCCTTTTTATTTAAACAATATGCTTGGCATCAGGACTTATAATTGGTGGAATAATATTCCAACACAAAAATATCTGTCAAGTAATTTGGAATTCCTCAAATGGTGTCACCATAACCAAACTGACTGACTAGGTATTAGAAGGAAATTTAAGTCAGCTCTCCAGGATTTCAGAGCATACAGACAAGCTGACATCAGAAATGACCACAATTTATGTGTGGCAAGATTGAAGATTAAATTGAAGAAAAACAAAACCACAAAAAGCACCAAGAAAATTGACAGCAGAAGGCTAACAGACAAGACATTGTAGCAGCAATTTCAAAGTAATTGGGAAAATGCTGAAAGCTTTTGATGATACCATTGGTGAAATCACTGAACTTTTCAACAAAATATAGGACCAGAAAAAGCCTCCAGTACAATGGGAAAATGGCATTACAATCAAAATATCAAAGAAAGCAACTGCAATACCTGGCAAGGTGTTACACTCCATTCAGTGACAAGCAAAGTATTCTGTAGTATCATCATAAACAGAATAAAGGAAGGAGTTACCCCCAACCGAAATAGGACAATTCTGTCTCGTGGCAATGTTTGAGGTTTTGAAATTTGTTTTAGTTTCACATTAAAACAAATCCAAAATCTTTTGTAGAAGTTTGCAAAAATAGAATTGTATTGAAACCTCCATTTTCAGATCATTACATGTGCCTGTGGGAGACCCAGCTTCAGAGAAGAGTTTTTCATGCCAGATCGCTCTGATTCAGGCAAAGCAAGGACTTGAACATGGTATCATCTCCCAGGCCATTGCCCTAATCACCAGGCTATAGATCAGAGGTGGACAAACTACAGCCCGTGGGCCACATATGGCCCGCAGGACCATCCTGCCCAGCCCTTGAGTTCCCGGGCGGGAAGGCTAGCCTCCAACCCCTTCCCTGCTGTTCCCCCTCCCCCGCAGCCTCAACTCACCATGCCACCAGCACTCTGGGCGGCGGGGCTGCGAGCTCCTGCCAGGCAGCACAGCTGCGAGAGCCCCTGGTGTAGTGTATTAAATTGCTCCCCATAGGAATGTGCTATTTACGGCTGGCAGTCCTGGAGCTCTGAGCGGTATGGTAAGGGGGCGGAGAGCGAGGGGTTTGGATAAGAGGCAGGAGGTCCCGGGGGGCAGTCAGGAGACAGGGAGCAGGGGGCGGTTGGATAGGAGGTGGAGTCCCGGGGGGCGGTTAGGAGTGGGGGGTCCCAGGAGGGGACAGTCAGGGAACAAGGAGCAGGGGGGGGTTAGATGGGTCGGAGGTTCTGAGGGGGGCAGTCAGGGGGCAGAAAGTGGGAGGGGCTGGATGGGGGCGGGGGCCAGGCTGTTTGGGGAGGCACAGCCTTCCCTACCCGGCCCTCCATACAGTTTCGGAACCCCAATGTGGCTCTCAGGCCAAAAAGTTTGCCCACCCCTGCTATAGATCATGAGAATCTCACCTTTCAGACAAAGTTGTCATCGGAACTGAAATGTCTCCACAAAAGTTTTGGCTTTGACAAAATACTGTATTTCACTGAAATTTCATTTAATCTAAAATGTCCCCTTCTGGATCCCTGAGTTTGTCCCTTTGATCTTTACTCCTGCCCCTGTTTTTTTAATTTGTTGTCCCCCAAAATCATTTGAGACCTGATTCCAGTAGTACCTTCCCTTAAGGCTGTGAGGCTTTAGCTGTGGGCAGGCCTTTGCCCACCCATCCCCAGAGCTTCAATAGGTAAAATGTTCCAACCAGCTCTAAAAGCTTTTGAGGAAAAGCTAAGAGCAGAGCAGGCTGGATTTTGACCTGGAAGATCCTGTGGTGATCAGAATTTCACCTTCAAAATAACCATCAAAAAGAGCACTGAATGGCAAAATCCACTCCTTGTAAACTTCATAGATTTTAAGAATGTATTTAGAGCTTCCAACAAGATTCACTCTGGATTATCTTGAAGTGTTATTGTACACCAGTATAAATAATTAACTTCATCAACACTTTACATCAAGTGCAGCTTGCACAGTTAAAGTGAACACAGACTTGAGTGAATGATTAACATAGATGCTGATGTGATACAAGGATTCGCTCTCTGACCTCTTCTGTTTGGCAAACAAACTCAGCCTGAATACTCCAGGCTGATGCCTTCCATCTTAGGAGGTCTTAGTACAATCGGAAATCCTCCAGTACTGGAAATAACAAATTGGGCAGCGCAGCATCACCTGGTTATGAGGGGGACAATGGATGTGCAAGGTTTTGTGGTATCCTCTTCTGACATCCTCCAGCACAGCGGGAGCCCCCCTTATCCGTGGCTGCAGAACTGGGGGATCCAATGGGGAGGCTACCGGAGGCCCAGGTGATCTTGCCCTAGAGAGGACAGATGACCACATCTTAGCCGAACAAGGGACTTTTCAGGGATTTCCAGGAGGCCACCATGAATAGGGAGACAGCATCAGTGGTCAGTAGGAGGTAGGCCAGGAACTCTTGTCTCTGCTGTCTGCATGGTACCAATCCTGGTGCCAGCTATGACTTCCACTGTGTTTCAACGACCTGACATGATAACATGAGGGGGAGAGAGAGGGAGATGCCTCCGAGCTCAATTTTGAAAACCCTTCTAACTAGTCTAATGGTGCCGGGGGAGCTATTTTTTATGGGGCCACCATGTGCCCTGCAACTTGTCGGTTTAATTGATACAGACAAAGGAAGAGACATTGGCCCTGTGGATGCTGGTACCGGCATCACACTGTCATTTAGTCCTGGACAGGCATCGGGACCAACAGTAAAGCTGATACTAAGTCCATAGACACATACTGCATCATAAGTGGTCTCCTGAAGATCCTATCTGCATTAGCAATCCTCTCGGTGATAAACAGGAAGTCAACTGCACCCTTCCATCTTGGATAAGCTGCAGTGCGGGCAATGGTGCCAGCAACGATAGGTCGGTCACCTATCCAAAGACACTGAGGATGATGCCACTGCAGTCACATGTTCCCGGATAAGTGGTGAGTCAGGAACAGAAAGTCACGGCAAATCTTCTGCTACTTGATACATGGTCAGTGTGGAAACCTACAATGCCACCTGTGTCAGCAGCTCAGGCGATACATTAAATCAGCACATTCCCTGGCCACCTCCCCAGAACAGTCAGTTCTTACCCTTTTCCAGGCTAACGTCAGCCCACAGTGGGGTCACTTTCTGCCTCCATGGAGTGGAGACTAGGGTCACTTTCTGCTACCACCACCTCAAGTCAGGATGTGAGATGTGTGGCACCAAGCCTGTCTCTTGTTGTGCATTTGTCCAGCACAGATCTGGAAGTCAGAAGGAGTGGTGGATGAGGTCAGGGGTGCTGGAACAATTTGTATGGTGCTGAGAGCCATTGAACCAAACTGTGAACCCTGTATATGATGGAAACCACTTCAAGCCAAGGGCTACGGTAGCACCCACACTCCTAGTTCCAGCAGCTATGGATGAGGAGATGGGGAAAGCAGGAGGAATGAGGTGTCAGAGGCGAGGGGGGCGATTGGTTGATTGGAACAGGAGGCTGGGGAAGGTGGGAATGGAGCAGGGGCAGCTGAGGTTAGTTAGGCAGCAGAAGCTAAACAGGGCAACCGGCTGATGAGCAGCTTCCAACGAGGGGTAGCCATTCACATCAGAACCTTGAAGGGCTGTCAGGAGGGGCACAGACATTGGGTCTGAGCACAGTGTTGGCCCACCTTTAAAGTCATCTGCTTCTTGTTATAATGCTTCTTGGTAACAACTCAATATCTTTTCTCTTGCTTGTGCAACTCAATGTGCCTTCATACTACCGTCCTATTCCCTTTCTACAGTGTCTCTTTGCTTATTATCTGTGGAACCATTCGCTACTTCAGTGCTTTCACTCCTCATTATATCCCCTGTTTTTTTACTCAATTTGTTCTACCTCCCTGAATATGTTCATGCAGTTCATCACTGCATTTGTTCATTTCCCCTCTCACCCTCTCTTTCTCCTCCTAACCCTCCTAAACTAGTGCTGTCATTGCTCTTTTTTGGTTCTCTTTGCTGACTGAACTTGACTTTAATGTATTCTAGCTTTCTTCTAGTGTCAAAATAATGTAAGAAACTGCATTTCGTGACTAATTAAATGAGCAAGAAATGTAAAGGAGCATAACATTGGGTCTAGTTAATCAGTTTTTGACACAGCTGACACAGCTGGTTAAACCAGAATCTATGCAAAAAGCTGCGGTTGAAGCAGTTTGGGTTTAACAAAAGTCTCAGGTTGGTTTCCAATGAAAACATCTATATGTCCTTTTCTAACTTTCAGGCCAAATTCTGTCCTCATTTATATCTATGCAGTCCCATTGATTCAGTGAAGATATAAGGAAGAAGAGCGGGTGTGTAGGAGGTTTGGATATTGACAGTTCAATTTGGAAAAGAAGATTGAAAATTCTTTATCTGTTACAGTTGTTATTTCTATACACACTTACAAATATTTGTCTGTAAAACATCCTTGTGGAAAAAATCATCCATTTTCTTTCCCCAGTGTCGCTGCACTGGGCAGCATGCAAGAGAGTGACACAGGCAGGTCAGGGAAGGAGAGAGTGCTAATCCATGGATGAGAAGGGTGGGTTAGAGAAGTGGTGGGAAGCTCTGGGCTGACACTGATCAGCTGAAGAGGGAGAATGAGGAACATGGCCGGGGGATGGGGGACTGACTTTCTTAAGGAGAGGTCGCAGAGAGAGGGGGACAGACCACCTTTCAGTGGGGAAGGGAGACGCGAAAGTGAAGAAGAGCGTAGTTCTCAGTGCTCAAGTGGTTTGCAGTGGAACTTCTTTAAGATAAGAAAGAGAGATACATCTACAGAGTGCCTAGCATAATGGAACCCCAATCCTCAGTTCCTCTGGGAACTATTGTAATGTACATATTAAATCAGTAATAATAGTCCAGTCAGCAATAACTGACGCCCTTGTCAGCAGAAGAGCCAAGGCATGAACAAGCTTGGCTACTGAACTATCTTCTCTCATCTAGACATGGTCCCTTCATGTCAAGGTTGGGGCACACTGATGAGGCAATGCAGAGAAGCTTGCACTACCTTTGGGTGCTCTGTTGCAGACTTCTGTGTTTATGGCTGCTTACCAAGTTCCCATCAGCGGCATTTAAATCCCTGTAAAACAATATTTTGGATCCCAGGAAGGAGGAAGCAGAGGGTGGAAAAAGCTAAAGAGAAGGACTGCTTTTCTGTTGGATTGATGCCAAGGGAGAGACAGATTCTCCGTCACACCACGTCAGTGTAAGGCATTTCACAAGGATTCCTGCTTCTAGATGTTAACCCACCAAACTAAACCACACACCTGTTCCTTACTTCAATGGATTTTTTGTCTGCTCAGCAACTCTTTTGATCAGGCCACAAAAACAAGGTCAGCTGATCTCAATGAAGCAATCTACGTTAAGAAGAGGGAGCCGAACAATGTTTCCCCATCCCCATCCAATGAGGCTCTGAATATTGGCTGAGTGCCTTTTTCGGCTGTGGCATGTACAGAGACACAGTTGGGGGAATGAAGAAACCACAGCCTTGAAAGTGAAGATGACTTTGTTTGGACTTTGATATCAACTGAGGAAGCTGGGCTTTTATTGTTGGTTCTGGTATTTAACATCTTGGGAAGAGGGCTCAGGTTTAGCAATTCAATACTTTGCTAGTATTGAAGTTTGTAATATTCAACCACATTTTATGCCATTCATCATTAAATATCTATACTCCAGAAGCAGGTTTGGGGCATGATCATTATCAGAGGAGCCCCTCGGGCTAGAGTGGGTATAAATATATGGGAAGACATAGTCCTTCCCTGAAGAGCTTACAATATTAGTCCCTGATCCTGCACTGAGCCCTACACCTAAACTCATCGCAGCATTGTGGCCTAAGACAACAAGCAGCATATGAGGGGAGGGACACAGTCAAATCTACTAAAACATGTACACCCCTGGAAACAGAATTTTTACATGTAGCTAACATTTTAAAGAAAGTAAATGCCAACCAACCTCCTCTGCTCTATAAACCATAATTAATTTAGCACCATTTAATATCTCCATTACCATATTTTTACTGATTTTGTAAAGGTCCATGAAATATGAATGATCTAAAGTTGCTAATTGGAAAGTGAAAGCTTTTCTTTCATTACTTCAGAATTTCATGACTTTTTCCCTTCCTGAACCAATTCTAATTAACTGAAGGCTCAGTAGTGTACCTCGGAACTGTTCCCTCTTGTCTGGTAGACACAGATAGACAGATGGGGGAGCTCAAGGAAACAATGACACAGTGCTGGTCATCATGACAGGCAGCATTCTCAGTGCACCAGATGCCTAACTGTAGATAATTTTCTGTAGCATCATGGCAAAGGCGAGTTCTAAAGAGGGATCTGAAGGGCAAAAAAAAAAAGGAGTTTAACTTGAAGAACCTGGCTGTGAGTACTTGGCTAGTTCTCTATGCTTTTTTGCAAATGAAATCAGAGCATCAAGTGTTGAATTGCTGTAATTCTTATTTAAGACAGTATTTTATATTAGTTAATGTGAGTTCTCCCTGTGCATGTGTAAACATTTCGTAATAACTTGAAATCTGTAATGAAAAAGTTTTGGGCCAGCTCCTCAGCTGATATAAATTAGCATAGCTTTGCCGATGTAAGTGGAACCATGCCACTGGCATGTTTTTTTTTATTTTATATTTTTTATTATATATTTTTTCTTTTATTTTATATTTTTAATTCCTGAACCTGGGCCAGCTCCTCAATTCTGACTTGTTATCACACATACATAGTTTGGGTTGGGACCAATTAGAGAGAGGAAACATTCAGCTTTAAGAACTGCTAAAGAAGCCTCCAGACTTCAGGGCATCCCAAGCAAGCCAATAGAAGAATTTCATACTTAACAGTAATAAATAATGAGGGGATAACTTCTGAGGCAGGGATATTCAAAGATATCAAAGGGAATTAGGTGCCTGCATCCTACTGAAATTCAGTTGGGTATGGGTACCCAACTCCCTAAAACTCCTTTGAAAATCTCAGCAGTAATGATTATGCATATTGTTTTATATAGCACCTAAAATATATAGGATCATTATGGAAGATGAGACGGCAAACTGAGGAAGGAGGAACACACATATAATCATAGATGAACACAGCAATAAGATATCACAAAGGGAAAAATATAGGCATAAAAGAAAATGATTTAGCAAGGACAAAGACACAGCTCTGTGGCACTTTATGGGGGACAAAGAGAGGTATGAAACCTCCATTTTAAATAAACAAGGACTGGTTAGAGAGGCAGGATCCAAATCAGCAGACTTCAGGAGGCACTAGCTTCTTGCTTGAAGTGCTGAGAGGGGTAGAATGATCGATAGTGTAGATTGATTAGGTCTCTCACTCACTGTGTGTGGGCGCACGTGTTACTGGATTTTCTAAATGTAGCAAAACTTCCATAAATGAAGAGTAAAACAAACAATCCATTAATTTCATATCCAGTGACAAATGCTAGACAAAGAAAGCCTCCACTACTGATCTCCTCCTCCAATCCAGACAAGGGCATTTTGTTTTCATTATTTTTACTAGTTTTACAACCCCACTCCAGGGATAATTCTTTTGCTTTCAAGCCCATCAGCATTTGTTTAATGAGAGCAAAAGGCCCAATTCTGCCATCCTTACTCCATGAGTATTACCATTTCAACCAATTAGACTAGTTGTGCAGTAAAGAACTACTCAACATGAGTAGTAGTAGCAAAATCAGGTTTTTACGCCACACCATCAGAGTGATATCTGAGGTATTATTACAGCAGGGCTACAGCAACAACCGTAGTTAAGGTTGCAAAAGGATTTATTTATAATTAATTAATGGAGATATCCCATCTCCTAGAACTGGAAGGAACCTTGAAAGGTCATTGAGTCCAGCCCCCTGCCTTCACTAGCAGGACCAAGTACTGATTTTGCCCCAGATCCCCAAGTGGCCCCCTCAAGGATTGAACTCACAACCCTGGGTTTAGCAGGCCAATGCTCAAACCACTGAGCTATCCCTGTCCCCCCCTTTTTTTTTTAAAGTTTTTGAATCGTTTTGAAAAGTTTTGAAACTCAGGGAATTTGCTCTCCCTGAGTTCCTTACACACAACATTTCAAATTTTTCTCCTCCTAAGCTGAATTTTTGTAGGTTTGGTCTCTGTCTGCTGGTGATTTTTGCCCCCTGAATGTCTGAGCAAAATTTATTCAGATGTTTTTTGAGATCAAAGCGAATAAAAACAACCAACCATCACAAATTTATTTATTTAGGCTCTAAGGAGCCACAAGGACTCCTCAATGTTTTTGCTGATACAGACTAACATGGCTACCTGAAACCTGTCTTCCAACAATGGCCATCGCCAGATGCTTCAGAGGGAATCAATAGAATGGCAATTATCGAGTGATCCATCCCTGTCATCCAGTCCCAGCATCTGTCAGCAAGAGGTTTAGGGACCCCTGGAGCATGGGGTTGCATCCCTGACTATTTTGATTAATAGCCATTGATGGACCTATCCTTCATGAACTTATCTACTTCTTTTTTGAACCTTGCTGTAATTCTGGCCTTCATAACATGCCCTGGCAATGAATCCCACAGGTTGACTGTATATTGTGTGAAGTAATGCACTGTGTTGATTTTAAACCTGTTTCTTATTAATTTAATTAGGTGACCCCTGGTTCTTGGGTTATGAAAAGGAATAAATAACACTTCCCTGTTCACTTTCTCCACACAACAAAAATGGTTAGGGGTATGGAAATGCTTCCGTATGAGGAGAGAGTAATAAAATTGGGACTTTTCAGCTTAGAAAAGAGACAACTAAGGGGGGCTATGATAGAGGTCTATAAAATCATGACTGGTGTGGAGAAAGTACATAAAGAAATGTTATTTACTCCTCCTGATAACACATGAACTAGGGGTCACCAAATGAAATCAATAGGCAGCAGGTTTAAAACAAACAAAAGGAAGTATTTCTTCATGCAATGCACAGTCAACCTGTGGAATTCTTTGCCAGAGGAGTTGTGAAGGCCAAGACTATAACAAGGTTTAAAAAAGAACTAGATAAATTCATGGAGGACAGTTCCATCAATGGCTATTACTGAGGATGGGCAGGGATGGTGTCCCTAGCCTCTGTTTGCCAGAAGCTGGGAATGGGGGACAGGGAATGGATAATTTGGGATTACCTGTTCTGTTCATTCCCTCTGGGGGAGCTGGCATTGGCCACTGTTGGAAGACAGGATACTGGGCTAGATGGACCTTTCATCTGACCCAGTATGGCCGTTCTTACTTTCATTCATGATTGTATAGACCTCTATCATATCCCCACTTATTCATCTCTTTCCTAAACTGAACAATCTCAGCCTTTTTAATCTCTACTCATATCAATGCCCCGAATCATCTTTGTTGCCATTCTCTATCCCTTTTCCAATTCTAGTATACCTTTTTTGAGATAGTGTGACCAGTATTTAAGGTGTGGCCATATCATGGATTTATATAGTGGCATTTTATTACCTATCCCTTTCCTAATGGATCTTAAGATTCTGTTAGCTTGGATTGCAGATTTTGTTAGTCTTTTTACTTGTTAGTATTTATAGAATTCAGCTACATTTACATGCTCACCCTCAGAGAGAGAAACAATCAATCCAAATCACTCTCCTCTCATTAAGGGCCTGATCCAAAGCCCATTAAATCACTGAAAACTCCCATTGACTGCACTGAGTTTTGGATCAGGCTTATCCAAGTGCCTGAAGCAAGGTCATGGTGTTGCTTACTATTTCCTCTGCTGGTTTGAATCCTGCTCTCTAACTATTCCTTTGTAGTTTCTGGTGGACGCTTTTTCATTTTTCCCCTTCATCCATTATGATGCCATTTCTTTTCTGGATCACTATGACAAAGTGCAAGAAATTGGAGTGCTACCTTCCCGGTTGTATTTTTTCTTACATTTTCAGGCTGTAGAGGTCCCCTTCTTCCTGTCTGTTGAGCCATGGTTCTACAATGGAGGTCAATAAAAGAGTCACATATACTTGACCTTCCATCCAAGTAATGGCAGAAGCCACTTGTTTTGCTTGATATGAGGGGATTGTACATAGGTGCAACACAGGCAGAATTTGGCACGCTCATAGATTTAACAATAGACGTGTTGTTTATTTTCCAGAGGAAACAACAGTGCTATTTTTCTATAATGCACTGCGTGGAAAAACTATCCCCAAATGCTTTACAGAGGTAAGTGATACATTCACAGAGATAAACAACAACAGAGGGGTGAAGCAAGGGACAAATAGTAAGTAGGACTTAAAAGTCTTGTCTGTACTTTGACCCCAGAACAAAATAATTAGAAAGAATGGTTCCTCCACGTGCTTAAATTTGCCTACTGCTGTAAATTACACACTACAGATGTAAACTGGAGTAACATCCAATTTCCTCTCTCAGGATCCCAGGAAAGATGCACGACTTTCTCAACTAATTCATTATTTTAATAACCCTCTGATTTAAGGGTGACTTACTTTTCCAGTCAGTCAACGTTGCCTGTGTCTAATGCCTTCAAACATGTTTCCCAGCAGCAGTACAAGGAATTCAGACTTTACCCTGAAGCTTAGAGATGTTCATTCAAAAACCGCAAGGAAGATTTATAAAACCAGCTGCTGTTTCTGCAGCACTCTCCTTAAATTGATGTTGACATCACTCTTACCACCAATCAATTTGACAACAAACCGCTAATGATTGGCTTTTACAAACCACAGTGCTAAACTCTAAAATGTTTTAGGATAGCAATATGCTGCCCTTTTCATTACATTACTCTTACATATGCCTTTCTTGGAGTACTTTTGTTTTGAAGCATATGTAGGAGTTACACATACACAGTTTTCAGCGATGTAACAATTGTGACCTTCAAATCTCTGAAATAATTTATGGGACATTTTTTAAAGGATCTGCTATTGCAGGAAAAGGATGGATCAGTTGTTTATTACCAAGAACTCAATTTCCCATAAGCATTTTCGGTACCACCAAAAACTCTGACAATTAATCTGAGAAAATTCACCCAGATGTACTCAAGTTTGAAATCTAAAAAGTGAAAGCAACCCAAAACCATCTGTTAAAATTTCCATTGAACACTTTCCAGCTGGGGTACTAACCTAATGTCTCAGCTATAATGCAGATGTAGGTTCCTTTTTCAAACCGAAAGCACAAAAAGCAAACAGATCAGGACTTGAGAATTCAGCCACCCTACACAGCATCCTGGATGGCAAAGTCAACAAAATCTTTAGGGCTTTAAGGGGCAGCACTTTAAAGAGAGTGGATCCGAAGGATATAGCACTAGCTTGGGACTTGAGAGATCCAGGTTCATGTATATCCCTGTCCCATTGGAACACCCTCGGTCTTCCAGCTCATCAATCACTTTGCCTCTCCTCTGCATCCTTCCCTATAAGTCACTTCTTCCATTTCGTCTTTTAATACTAAACTCATTTCCAGGAATGTCTGTACCCACACTCTCAAGTAATTATTTATCCTTTTATTGAGTGTCTCTACATTTGACTGCAAACTCTGTGCAGGGAAAATGCCTTGAGCATTTGTAAAGCATGTTGTATACCTATAGCATAATAATAATAATAATAATAATAATAATAATAATAATAACCTGGAAGATTCATAATAGGCAATATACCGGAACTCACTGTTTGCATGCCTCATGGTAACATTCAGTGAAACTTCTCTTTCCATTTGATGTGGCTAGCCTTTTATTTAGGGAATGTAAAATACCTAGTGATTAAACTATATCTAATGGAGATAAAAGATACCTCTTCAAAAGTCTGTTTCTCTCAAGTGGAGACCCTAAAGAACTTGCTTCTCCGCTGTTATATTTCATGGGAGTTTATTTTTCCCTGATTACACTGAACATAGTCTTATCTTCTTTTTCTGCAATCCCTCCCCCTCTATTTGATATACAAAATAAAATCTGGTACCACCACCTGCCATTATTCTCCCAGAAGCTTTAAAGTCCCAATATAATTGTATTACCCATGTAGGACTCATGCTTTATTTGTAAAATATTGGGTTCCAGGGAAGATTTACTATATATCATATTAGATACCGAACATTAAGCAATTTCAGGGTTTACCTTAGTTTACTACCTTGATGTTCCACATCATAACTGATGTTATGTTTGTGACGGGTTGGATCACAGAAACCGCCTTGGGAGCTGCCACCGATGTGCCAAGACTACTTCTACCCCTACTTTCCCTGCCAGCTCAGGACTCCAGTACCCTGTCTTGCTGAGCCAGACACTCCCGTCTGCTCCAACAAAGACCCAGGGTCTGAATTACTTGCCCCAAAGCTGCAGGTTTACCTTAAAGCAGCTAACAGAAGTGTTCCTGTCTTTAACACCCAGATGCCTAACTCCCAATGGGGTCTAAACCCAAATAAATCCGCTTTACCTGGTATAAAGCTTATGCAGGGTAAACTCATAAATTGTTCGCCCTCTATAACACTGATATAGAGATATGCACAGTGGTTTGCTCCCCCAGGTATTAATACATACTCTGAGTTAATAAGTAAAAAGTGATTTTTTTAAATACAGAAAGTAGGATTTAAGTGGTTCCAAAACAGACAGAACAAAGTAAGTCACAAAGCAAAATAAAATAAAATGTGCAAATTTACATCTTATCAAACCGAATACAGATAATCTCACCCTCAGAGATGCTTCAGTAAGTTTTTTCCTCAGACTGTACACCTTCCAGGCCTGGGCACAATTCTTTCCTCTGGTACAGCTCTTGTTCCAGCTCAGGTGGTAGTTAGGGGATTCTTCATGATGGCTCCTTCCCTCTTTGTTCTGTTCCACCCCTTTATATATCTTTTGCATAAGGCGGGAATTCTTTGTTCCTCTCTGAGTTCCCACCCCCTCCTCCTCAATGGAAAGACACCACGTTAAAGATGGATTCCAGTTCAGGTGACATGATCACATATCACTGCAAGACTTCATTGCCCACTTGCCAGCACACACGTATACAAGAAGACTTACAGGTAAAACACACCCATCTGCAGACAATTGTCCCGGTTAATGGGAGTCATCAAGATTCCAAACCACCATTAATGGCCCACACTTTGCATAATTACAATAGGCCCTCAAAGTTATATTTCATATTTCTAGTTTCAGATACCAGAGTGGTACATTTATACAAATAGGATGATCACACTCAGTAGATTATAAGCTTTGTAACGATACCTTACAAGAGACCTTTTGCATGAAGCATATTCCAGTTATATTATATTTGTTCATTAGCATATTTTTATAAAACCATATAGACCACAACGTCACAATGTTCACTATTTAAAAAAGTAGCATTTGGCAACAGCCATTGCATTATGGAATCTGAGATGCCATGAGATTTCCGTATTCACAGAACAGGTATCTCATGTACCACTACACGTTAACTTTTGAAAAATTTCGTTTTTAAATAATGCCTAAGTAGATCAATTCTGGCACACTGATAACTGAGAAGCATATTCATAGATTATAAAACCAGAAAGGACCATCTAGTTTGACCTTCTGTATAACTAGGGCCCTACCAAATTCACAGTCCATTTTGGTCAATTTCATGGTCGTAGGGTTTTAAAAATAACAAATGCCATGATTTCAGTTATTTAAATCTGAATTTTCATGGTGTTGTAATTGTAAGGGTCCTACCCGAACAAGGAGTTGTGGGGGGTCGCAAGGTTATTGTAAGGGGGCTGCAGTACTGATGCTTTTACTTCTGCGCAGGTGGTGGTGGCGCTACCTTCAGTGCTGGCTGGCCTGAGGGTGGCGGCTGCTGGCCAGGAGCCCAGCTCTGAAGGCAGAACTGCCAGCAGCAGCAGCGCAGAAGGATGGCATGATATGGTATTGCCACCCATACTTCTGCGCTGCTGCTGGTGGAGTGCTGCCTTCAGATCTGGTTGCCCAGTCAAGAGCCGCCACCCTCCGGTCACCCAGATCTGAAGCCCCTCCCACGCCCCGCAACCTCCTTTTGGGTCAGGACCCCCAGTTTGAGAAACGCTGGTCTCCCTCCATGAAATCTGTATAATATAGGGTAAAAGCAAACACAAAAGACCAGATTTCACAGTCCGTGACATATTTTTCATGGCCGTGAATTTGGTAGGGCCTTATGCATAACACAGGCCATTGGACTCCCTTGAATTAATTTCTCTTTGAACTGGAGTGTGTTATTTTTGAAAAACATCCAATCTTGATTTAAAAATTTACAGTGATGGAGAATCCACCACAGTCTTGTTAAGTTGTTCCAATGGTTAAGTTATCATTACTGTTTAAAATGTGTACCTGATTTTCTAGTCTAAACTTGTCCAATTTCTACTTTCAGTTATTGGATCTTCTCACACTTTTCTCTACTAAACAGAAGGGCCTTCTATTATCAATTTTATGATCTCCACTTAAGCACTTATAAAGTGTGAACACGTCACTCCTTACATTTGTCTTTGACAAGCTAAATAGATTGAGGTCCTTGAATCTTTCACCATAAGGCATGTTGTATCATCTTCCGACTATCAGTGATGATTTTATGTTTTTGTTCAGGTTATTGATGAAAATATTAAATAAGGCCAAGAATTCATCCCTACAGGACCCCACTAGAAACACCAGCTCAATCATGATTCCCCATTTACAATTACATTTTGAGATCTATCAGTTAGCCACTATTTAACTCATTTAATGTGTGCACTGTTGATTTTGTATCACTCTATTTTTTTTATGAAAATGTTGCATTCTACATCAAACTTGTAATCTCATTTTTTTAAAAAAAGATATCAAATTAATTGGATAGGATCTATTTTCCATAAATCTGTGCTGATTGGCATTAATTATATCCCATTTTCACTTTTTAAATATTGGAACGTTAGCTTTCTTCCAATCTTCTGGAACTTCCCCAGGGTTCCAAGACTTATTAAAAATTGATGGTAATGATCCAGAGAATTCCTTTGCCAGCTCTTTTAAAAATTCTGCATGCAAGTAAAGCCAAGATCCTGACCAATTGTGGTAATTAAAGATCCAATTAGATCTTGCACAAAATAGTAGTATTAGCCTCCATATCCTCACTAAATTCAAATTTAACTGATTTCCTTCCACCTGCCTAGATTTGCCTTGTAGTTCCAATTGGATATTGGTCTTCTTTAGTCCTTGTCTATGTTAGAGCTACCATTGTTGGAGGTGAACTGGTGATAATGACAAAGCAATTGGAGAGGAAAGCCAAATCAGCTGGGAGAAAGAATTTAATCAGAAAAATTTGAATGACAACTGGGACTGGTTTAGGAACACATTTATAGATGCCCAAAAAGCCATAATTCCCCAACTAAGGAAGAAAGCCATATTGGTTAAAAAACAACCTGGTATGGAGGGGAAGTGAAAGCAAATATAAAAAAATATAACAAATGAAAGAGTGGGGAATTTCATAGTAGATTAATCAAAAGCTAGTAATTGTAGAAAATTAATAAGGGAAGCAAAACAAGGCATGGGAGAGATATGGAAAATAAGAAGTTCTTTTAAGTTTATTAGGAACAAAAAGAATTCTAAATGGTACTTGTTCATTATTAGATAGAAATGGTAGAACTGACAATAATAATGTAGAAAAAGCAGAAGTGTTCAAAACATTTTTCCCACAAAACATTTGTGGGAAAAACATGATATAGTCATACCATAGGACAGCACTCTTTTCCTTCCACTAGTTTCTTAGGAGAATGGTAAACAGGAGCTACTAAAGTAAGACATTTTTAAATCAGCAGGTCCAGATAACTTGCATCCAAGAGTTTTAAAAGAGCTGACTGAGGAGATCACTGGGCCATTAATGTTGGTTTTCAGAAAGTCTTGGAAAACCAGAAAAGTTCCAGAAGACTGGAAGAAAGCTAATCTTGTGCCAATATTTTTCAAGTGTAAATGCAATGATCCAAGTAATTATAGGCCTGTCAGTCTGAAATTGATCATGGGCAAGATGAGTGAATGGCTGACACAGTACTCAATTAATAAAGAATTAGGGAAGGGCAATAAAATTAATGCCAATCAGCATGGGTGATGGAAAATGGATCCTGTGAAACTTACTTGATATCTTTTTTTTTTTTTTTTTTTTTTTTTTTTGAAGAGATGACAAGTTTGGTTGATAAAGGTAATATTATTGATGCAATAAACTTAGACCTATGTAAGGCATGTAACTTGATATCACCTGACAATTTGATTAAAAAACTAGAAAGCCATAAAATTAACATGGCACATATTTAATGGATGAAAAGCTGGCTAACTGAGAGGTCTCAACATATAACTGTAAACAAAGAATTACCCTCAAGCATGTGTTTTAAGTAGGGTCCTGCAGGGATTGATCTTGCCTTGAAAGACAAATACAATATTTCAAGGATACTTTTAGAAAGGTCAGCCTAGAAAATGGCCATCCTTGCTTAGAATGAGAGTAATCTATTGTATTAGTAAATTAATGTTTTTCTTTCCTTAGTATTATATTATGCACTAATGTCTATTGGGGAGCCAAGTGAATTCTGTACACAAAGCTTCTAAGAATAATGCTCCTCAATAAGTCTTACTGAATTTTTGTAAGGTTCTTCCCCGACCTACCAAAAAGAAGTTCCTAAAGACGCATCTTGTTGAACAGTCAGGATCCCAGGCACCAAAAGGAATGCATTCCTTTGTTATTTCTTCTTATCAAAGCACTCCCTGGCAGTAATGCTGCAGTAGCTTTTTTAGAACTGGTAAATTCATTTGGGAACATACAATGTCTAGTTATAAAGACTGGTGCTTTCACCTCCATTTAGTACTGGCTGGTATTCTTTGCTTTAAAATGGGCAGGCAACTCCATGTTTGCTGAGAGATGCCCTTGGAGTCCTTCCTGTTTATCACCTTCTTACATAGACTTAGAAGAGCAGAACTGAGCGGAGTCTGATGCTCATATATTACTTTCTGAAAATATGGACAAGTATCAGGGGGTTCTGGGAACACTATTGTGTCCACATTAAACTCTGATACCAGGGCCTTGAGCCGATGAACTAATCTGAATGGGTGAACCTTTAGATCAATAAGGACCTTCACTGGGGCTAAACATGGGAGCAGAAGTCTGCCTCCATGGATCAGCTTGAAGGATTAGGTCAAACTCCAAGACAATCACCACTTAAACAGGTGTTTTAATTATTTTGAAGATTAAAATGATCTGCTATGCCTTTAAAATATTCCTTTTGAAAACTGGATACTCTGTGTCAGTCTAAGCATTCATGTGCCTATCAGCCAGAGAAATGCCAATAAATCAAGTCTTCTATTCTGAAAAGTTACATCCCAAGTAAAAGCAATTTTCATGTGAAAAAAGCAGAGTAGAGGAATTACTCACTACTTACTATTTGGTTTATACTAGAGGGTGACTGAGTCAGGGAGTAAGGAAGAGAAAATGAGAGTGGTGATATCTGAAAAATAAATGTCAATTTAAAATTGAATAAAACAAAGAAATGTGGAAAATTCCTGTGACGGGTTGGATCACAGAAACTCCCTTGGGAGCTGCCACCCGATGTGCAAAGACTACCCCTGCTCCTGTTTTCCCTGCCAGCTCAGGACTCCAGCACCCTGTCTTGCTGAGCCAGACACTCCTGTTTGGCTCCAGACACAGATCCAGGGTCTGAATCTCCTGTCCCAAAGCTGCAAGTTTACCTGAAAACAGCTCACAGTAGTGTGCTTGTCTTTAGCACTCAGATGCCCAACTCCCAATGGGGTCTAAACCCAGATAAATCCGTTTTACCCTGCATAAAGCTTATGCAGGGCAAACTCATAAATTGTTCGCCCTCTATAACACTGATAGAGAGATATGCACAGTTGTTTGCTCCCCCAGGTATTAATACATACTCTGAGTGAATTACTAAATAGAAAGTGATTTTATTAACTACAGACAGTAGGATTTAAGTGGTTCAAAGTAGTAACAGACAGAACAAAGTAAGTCACCAAGCAAAATAAAATAAAATGCGCAAATCTATGCCTAATCAAACTGAATACAGATAATCTCACCCTCAGAGATGCTTCAGTAAGTTTTTCTCAGACTGGACATCTTCCAGGCCTGGGCACAATTCTTTCCCCTGGTACAGCTCTTGTTGCAGCTCAGGTGGTAGCTAGGGGATTCTTCATGATGGCTCCTCTCCCTCTCTGTTCTCTTCCACCCCTTTATATATCTTTTGCATAAGGCGGGAACTCTTTGTCCCTCTGGGTTTCCACCCCCCCTCACTGGAAAAGCACCAGGTTAAAGATGGATTCCAGTTCAGGTGACATGATCACATGTCACTGCAAGACTTCATTACTCACTTGCCAGCACACACATATACAGGAAGACTCACAGGTAAATACAGCCATCTGCAGACAATGGGAGTCATCAAGATTCCAAACCATCATTAATGGTCCACACTTTACACAATTACAATAGGCCCTCAGAGTTACATTTTATATTTCTAGTTTTAGATACAAGAGTGGTACATTCATACAAATCAGATGATCATACTCAGTAGCTTATAAGCTTTGTAATGATACCTTACAAGAGACCTTTTGCATGAAGCATATCCCAGTTACGTTACATTCACTTATTACCGTATTTTCTCTAAAACTATCTCAGTTACATTATATTGACTTATTATCAAGTTTTTATAAAACCATATAGACTGCACAACGTCACAATTCCAGTGTAAGACTTCAAGCAGCCCATAGGCATCTATAAGTTATATGAAACAATTTTTGTGTAAGAGATACCTCAAGGTTTCAGAATTATAGAGATAAACTTCAAGTAGAGATAAACTTGAATTCTATTTTTCACTGTACTAAGCACAGACAGGTTTTCCTTTGATATTACAAACAAAAACATTATTTTTCTCCATTTCATTTTCTTTACTGGTGAATATTTATTATGACCAGTGAATGGAGAACTTTCATGCTACTTTTGAGTTTTACTCTTATGTCACCTTCACAGTGCTGTCTGGGGTATTGATAGATCATGTAATCCTTTTCCACAAATTTATTTGTACAAACCCCTCTGCAAGACTTCAGTGCAGCAAGAGAATTGTGCTAAGTGAGTTATTGCAGAAGTACTTCTGTATTTTGCGCCTCTCAGAATGAGATGGCCTAGTATGCTTAGTGACTCAACTCCAGTGAGTTAACAGTGGCCCTAGTAGCAGAGATAATGAAGGGCATCATTTTTTAGGTATCAGAAGTAGCAGCTGTTAGAGCAGGGGAATGGAAATCATGATTTCCAGGTTCTACTCCCAACTCTGCTCCTGACTTTCTGAGAGACTATGGCCAGATCACAACCTCTACACGCCTCCTTAAACTCACCTATAAAATGGGTATAATACTTAAGATATCACTAGGCGTCATTGTGAGGCTAAGTGTGTTAATGTTTGCAAACAACTTTGAGGTCCCTGGATTACAGGTGTTGCAGGCATGCAAAGTACTTATTCCTACGTAATTTTCTGCACATGAGACTGAAACAATCCATGATCTTTAATTTAAAATTATTTATCAGACAGATTCCTCCAAACAAACAGGTTTTTTCCTGTTTGCAGCAGCCTTGAAAACTTCAAAAGGATTAATAAAATACTAAAGTACCTTAGCACTTTTACTGACCTGATTTACTATTTTAATACAGAAAAATGTTTACAGTGATTTTAAAATCTCAGCACTGGTCTCTGGATACCAGTTTCCCACATAAAAATAAACTCCTTTCTATACTCTACCCCCCAATCTACTATAGCACAGCTCATTCTCAGCATAAATATCCCCCACTATTTCAGTCAGACTAGCTGACTCACTAAATTTCACCCACCAAAAATACAGACACCGTTATATACAATTTATGCAAGTTATTAAAAGTATTGAGGATATTTAGGTCATAAAAATAGATGAAAAAGCAGTAATTCACAGCATTAAAAAAATCTGTTGCCCTAGAGAGCTCTAAAACCTCAAATGTGAACTAAAATACAGGTTTTTCTAACATGACATATTAACTTGTGTGTATGTGGGAGGGGACACTCATGTCTCTAGCTAGTGACTGAGATAGTGCCCCTCAAAGGAATTGTTTAAGTGACATGCTGCTGGATAGCAGTGATAAATCCAAGGAGCTACAGCATTCTCACTTGGCACAGCTGTTGTCCATGAAGAGTCATTAAGGTGTTTAGATTTAAACGTAAGCCTTTAAAGTAACAATATGAAAATAAAGATTTCTTTGGCAGCTGATGAGCGGTAGCTAAATATGAGATTTTTTCCCCAGTCCTCGAGTGGCTATAAAATCTTAACTGTTAAAATGTTTTTCCTAGCAGTCCCTTGGCACTTGCCTTTTTCTCCTTACCCAACAATGCTGGGTTTTTGTTTTTTAGACTGAGAGAGGGCCCTAGAGTCCTCTAACCATCCAGTTTGGGAAAGAATGCAACCACTTCTCAGCTGTAAAGATGCTAAAATAGCGGCCAAGTCTTCCTTGTAAGGAGATACTAGATGCAAAGCCATATGCTTAACTAGGATTTGCCATGCATTGCATAAACGTTGCCCATTTGGAAGGACTCGTACTGAAGCTGTCTATATTATGCCTATTCTGGGAGGGAATACATTCATGCAGTTGGTCAGGAGTCCTGGGTTCTGCTCCGAGCTCTGCTACACCTTTGCAGTATGACTTTGGGCAAGTTATCTAATCTCTTCCTCACCTCACTCCCAATTCATTAAATGCTAACAACAATAGCACTATCAATAATCTATTTCATATGTCTGAAATGAGACAAGAATGTGTAACAATTCAGTTTCAAACTCCAGATGCTGTATGTGGAGCAAGAAAGGAAATAGACCAATGGCCCCAGCCCCCTTTCTTCTCTGCAGTAGCTCCATCTCTCATGCCCCAAGCTGTTCCACCTTTCAACACTTACATTCCAAAGTGATAAGTGCTCTAGAAGTATCCAGAATTAGCTAGACATACTCCCAGAAAAAAGACACCCCTCTCCAACAAACAGTTCTTTCGGTGTGACAGCTGCTGCCTCACAGGATAAGAATGAAGAGCAAGATTTTCAAGTGACTGGTTACCATCCATGCCCAACTTGAGACTGGACTTGGATGGATGTTCAGCACTTTTTTGCAAGCCAGGCCTTTTCAGGGTGTCTCAAGTTTGGCGACTAAAAACCGAGGCATCCAAAATCACTAGTCACATCTGAAAATCTTGGCCAGACTATCTTGGTGTCATGGTAGCGGGACTGCCAGGAAGCCCTGAATAGCAAGTTCCTTCAGCTTCTCGTCCCACCAGTACCCTTCCTCTGTGAGATGCAGTTGTTACTGGGAAGGCAGTTGACTTCCATAGTACCTAAGACTGTGGCAAGGACCAGTAATACCATAAAACAAGGTAAGAAGAAAGGCAGTGCAAAAAGCCTCCTTAAAACCTCTTGTATCCTCTCTCTCTCTCTCTCTCTCAAGGGAGTATGGGTATCCCTTAGGTAAACTGTATCCCAGGCTGATTGCACTTGCACAAATAAGACTGGATTAGCATTTTATTTTCTTTAGCTGATGGTTCAGTTCCACACACAGATAATGCTCATTCTTGTGTAGGCAAGCTGTGCAGGGCCACTCTCTTTTGTAAAACACCCTTAGGTCACTACCCTGCCACAAGTCAGCAGGCAGGAAGGACTGGGTTTGTTTATTACATTAACTGTAATCTGAGTTTGCCAAGAATAGATACCATTTGCTTTCACTAAGGAAGCATGTTAGGCCAGGTAAAGAAGCAGCATTTAAAAAAAGCACCCAATCAGAAAGCTCGCAAAAGCGGGTGGTATCCACAACAACAATGCACTCAAAGAAACAGAGAGAACAACAGTGTGCATTGTGCAGAGCAATATGACTACTTGGGGGACACTAATTTTAGAAGGTTTTTTTTTAAACCATTATGTTTTGTCAGACCATTCTACTGTCAATCATCGGGTGTGGATTTATGCACCCTGCACTTCTCAAAGGAATCCACTGCACACTGTTTTACAGTACGAGCTTTGTAAAGATCTGATGATCTCTATCTTGAAAACACATTTCTACCATTCTAGCTGTTCCTTGATAACTCCCTCAAGGCTGACATTTACTTGCTGTGAACTGTAGCGGGGTGCACCTTCCCCATTGCAACACCTTCTGACCCCTTCTCAATATTGAAGTCATAACATACTGATGCCTGAACAATACACAAATATGGCTGGTGTCTAGAGGCTTTACAAAAAAAACACCTTAGACTTCGACCCTCACTTTCCACACATAGCTCCCAGCTGACACCACATACACACAAGAAAGACTCCTGCCAAAATCCAGACTGGAAATAAAACTTTTACTTTAGCAGCTCATATGAGCTACACAAACCAGACAGGATTCTGTGCACTGTACAATGGAACACATTCCAATTTCTATTGCTCTTCAATACTCTATGGAATGCATTTGGAAACTTCCTGGCTTCCACCAGGGAAGTCAGTGCTGAAAACAGCATCATTAAATGAAGGTATCCTATTCCTGCACCTGTTGGACACAGTTTGTCTGGGTGGCAAGATAGACTGGAGTATCTAAGGGGACTGTCTGTGACTCTAGGGTAAAACTGGTATAGTGATCCAGTAGTTCACATTTCTTACTGGCTTGGTGAAATCTAATTATAGAACACACCACCAGCTTGGGGTGTCTGCCCTGTTTTCTGACAGTCTGCCCTGAGGTAAGCACTCTCAGTTGTCAGCCACTCCAGATAGCAAGACAAACTAGACTCCTGAATTCTGGGGAGCTCTGGAAATCGAACCCCGTCCAGGTTCCTCCAGCAATAATGCCCACATCCCCTCAGAGCCTGAAAATAAGAACCAAAACCATTTTCTGCTGAAACATGAATGCTGACTTCTGGAAGTGCTACTGAAATACGTATTTTACAGTTTCTTATAATTAAATGAGGCAGATTTTCAACCTCTCTGTTGAGGAAGTCAAGATGCAGATACTAAATAGAATACATCAGAATGGTCTGACAAAGGTCTCTCTCTCTAATGGTTTTTTTCCCATCAAAATATTTTCTTGATGGAAAATACAGTTTATGCAAAATCCAAATTTTCCACTGGAAAACTTTGAATTTCCCAACAGTTTTTGATTTTCCATCAAGAAAATCTAAACAAAATATTTAAGTGGGGCCAACCCAAATCAAAATGTTATTGTTCATTGAACTACATGAAAATGTTTCATTTCAGCGAGGCTCAACATTGAACTGCATCCACCTGAACTGCTGTAGTGCCTCATGGGAGTTATAGTTCAGGTGCATCATGAACCCATTCTTCTCTATGGGCTGGGTTCCCTGGCTGGACCATATCTCCCAAAATGCACCACAGTCTTCCCTTTGGTTGAACCATTCTGGGACATCATGGGAGAGTAAGAGAACTTCCAGGCAGCACTATGGCACTCAAGGAGACACATTTCAATGTTGTATCAAGTAAAAAATGAAATATTTCAATACTTCCAATTTTATTTCCAAATTTTAAGCTCCACAAAAAAATTAGCTATTTTAACTTCTCATACTGACTTGGGATGAAAACAAAATTTCAAAATATTGGAAGATCCTACAGGATGGAAAAACCAATTTTTTTAAACTAACTCTACTAGTAACTAAGTGGATTTTTTTTTTTTTTTTTAGCAAACTCATAAAATGGACCAACTAAAACAGAAAAAAAAATGAAGCAGTTCTCAACCCAAACCCTGAACTGGCCATGAACTATTTTAAAGGTTTATCTAACAACTCCCTGCCTTTCTCCAACCCTCTTCAAGGTCCCTTTCTGATATTTGCTGCTATGCTAGCAAAATCCATCATCGTTTCCTCGGCAGGTCTGGCATTCATTGCCTTATCAGTTACCAGTCTGGGGGAAATCCTATTGTCCAGAAACTTGGGACAAATAGAAGTGCTATCTAGGCTAATAAAAGTGTCAGGTTTTCTGCCATGCAGCTGAGGGTGGGTTGAGTGATGTTAGGCACTATCTTACTGATTTGCCAGGGAGAAGGGGAGGGCAGTTGAAGAGCAAATAGCTAGGCTGTTTAAGGGATAGCAGTGAGGTAGAGGCTAAGCAGAACAATAGAAATGAGTTTCTCCTCAGAGAGCAGGGTGTGTAAAGAGGAGGACCTAAGAGGAGAAACTAGCAGAGCTGCTAGTTAGGGGGGAGGGGGTTAATCCCAGCTTATATCAGCCACAGAAGTAATGCCTTGGAAGAAGAGAATGGGGCCAGGAGAAGTGCACTACTGTCTCATTGTAGTGTGTTGCCTATTAGTGGGCTGGACTGGGCTGATGGTGACTAGGGAAGGGAGAGATTGGATCTGGGTTAGGAAAGGATAAAATAGCAGAGATCCCTTTCTCCATGCTTCTGACTCTCATGATTATATCACTAGTTTCACAATATCTGGTGTTATTCTTAAAGTTTCAACTCCTGTAGTCACGTGATTACATGAGAAACTTGACTTTCAAAGTTAGTTCCTAGCCTCGCTGGTTGCACAGAAACGCTGGAAAATATGAACCCTAAAGGCTCAAAAACCAGAAGCCAAGTTCAAAAAATCATGAGATTTGACAAAAAATCATGCATTTGGGGTTTGACTTGTGATTTTTGAATGCTCAATTCTGCCCTCTTTGCCCAATAACTAGGAGACTCCGACTTGAGTTGGGGAGAGAATTCCTCACAAGCACAGGGGAGAGCTCCAAGTTTATCACCCACATATAAACAGAAGAGATGGTGCCTCCAAGCATGAGTGCAATATCCTATTGGGAATTCCTGCAATTTGAACTTTCACAGTAGTGTACCTGGGCTGAGCTGGTCTTCGTCTCTGCATTAAGGCCACCCATCCTGCCCTTTATCTTTGGCTTATGTTTAGCCCCCTGCCTAGTAGGCATCTGATGCATTTTTCTGCCTGAAATAATGGAGGCCTAACTCCACTACACTAATGCGACTCATTTTTTACAGCATTTCCTTTTTACTGTGTATTTTTATTACTAAAGATAGAGGAAAGTAATGGCTTATTTTGAGGAATACTATCTAAGTGTGCTTTTGGGCACTGCAGTTTATTGCAATCTGCCTCAAGCACTATACTGCTGCTGGATCTGTATTTTATGTCCATAAATTAGTATAGAAAAATCAAATGATCGCTAAAGTGGCTGAAGCATTTAAACATGTAACTTTTTTGCACATTTGTTTGATCCCATATATCAGTATGAACTAGAAGACTCAAGGTGTCAGATTTAAGGTGTTAGCCAAAGAATGCTTGGTGCAGCTGAGGAAGGAGTATTGCACAAAGGTACAAAACAGAATGCATTTCTGTGTGTCTGTGGCTGGCTCCACAGTCGGAGCTCCTGCACTTCCTGCCCTAGCCAGGGCTGGTGCAACCACTAGGCTAGGGTTACCATGTTTCCTCATTAAAAAAAGAGGACACTCCATGGGGCCCTGGCCCCACCCCGGCCCCGCCCCTTCCCCACACCAACTCCGCCCCTTCCCCAAAGTCCCCACCCCAACTCTGCTCCCTCCCCTGAGCACCCCGCATTCCCCCTCTGTGACAGCGTACCCCATAAGGCTTTATGGGGGGACGTTTATAAATGTATGTATGATATAACTGGCTGTATGCTTGCTTGATTTCTAAGTAAGCTCTGTGAGGCATTTGGTCAGCTTCTTTAGGAAGGAATTCACCAGGTTAAGTACCTGATCAGGAAACACTTGGGGAACAATGCATCTTGGAATGCTCCAATCCACATGAGAAGTCTCCCTGGAGACATGCAAGATGCCATGTGGACAATGGCGTCGGCCTGCAAAGACTGAGTCATGCAGGGGCATGTGACTTGCCCAGGTGACTCCAAAACTCCATCTTGGAGCTGGACTTTGCAGAGGAGGGAGGAGGGGGGTCTCCACCCACAAGAGAGAGTCTATTTAAACCCAGGGGAGACCCCTCCATTTTGGTCTTCAGCTGGCTAAAGAAGGAGCCTCTCCACCCCCCCCAGGATACTTGAAGGAGACTGAAACAAAGGACAGTAACTGCAGGGGGTGTGAGTGATTGCTGGACCCAGGCTAAAAGGAGATTAGCCTGTAAAAGGGAGCACTCTGGAACTGGTGAGGAAATTATCTGTAGTCAGTTTGATTAGGCATAGATTCGCGCATTTTATTTTATTTTGCTTGGTGACTTACTTTGTTCTGTCTGTTACTACTTTGAACCACTTAAATCCTACTGTCTGTATTTAATAAAATCACTCTTTATTTAGTAATTTACTCAGAGTATGTATTAATACCTGGGGGAGCAAATAACTGTGCATATCTCTCTATCAGTGTTATAGAGGGCGAACGATTTATGAGTTTGCCCTGCATAAGCTTTATGCAGGGTAAAAAGGATTTATCTGGGTTTAGACCCCATTGGAAGTTGGGCATCTGAGTGCTAAAGACAAGCACGCTGCTGCGAGCTGTTTTCAGGTAAACTTGCAGCTTTGGGACAAGTGATTCAGACCCTGGGTCTGTGTCTGGAGCCAGACGGGAGTGTCTGGCTCAGCAAGACAGGGTGCTGGAGTCCTGAGCTGGCAGGGAAAACAGAAGCAGGGGTAGTCTTTGCACATCGGGTGGCAGCTCCCAAGGGGGTTTCTGTGATCCAACCCGTCACAGTTGGCCCCACCCCGGCCCCGCCCCTTCCCCACACCAACTCCGCCCCTTCCCCAAAGTCCCCACCCCAACTCTGCTCCCTCCCCTGAGCGCCCCGCATTCCCCCTCCTCCCTCCCACCCGCGAAACAGCTGCCCAAGCACTACCGGCTTCATGGTTTGCCAGGCAGCCCCCAGACCTACAGACCCTGCCCCAGCCGGGCACTTCCCCAGCACAGCCGGAGCCCGGGAGGGGAAGCGCCCGGCTGGTGGCGCCGGGTCTGGAGGTCTGGGGGCTGCCCGGCAAACTGTGAAGCCGGTAGCGCTCAGGCAGCTCAGCTCTTCAGCTACACAGAGCTGAGGTGTCTGGGGGGAGCAGCAGCAGCCGCCGCAGACGAATCCGCCTGCAGCTCACAGCCTGCGGGAGCCGCAAGGTAAGCAGGGGACTTGGGCAGGGATGCCGGGAAAGCTATTTTCCCGGACATGTTCGGCTTTTTGGCAATTCCCCCTGGACGGGGATTTGAGGACCAAAAAGCCGGACATGTCCGGGAAAAGACGGACATATGGTAACCCTACCTAACTGCCTCCCAGGACTCCACCCCCTACCTAAGCCTCCCTGCTCCTTGTCCCCGGACTGCCCCCTCCTGAGACCTTCCCCCCATCCTAACTGGCCCCCTAGGACCCTATCCCCTACCTGTCCCCTGACTGCCCCAACCCTTATCCATACCCCCACCCCCAGACAGACACCAGGGACTCCCACGCCCCATCCAACCACTCCCCACCCCCTGACAGCCCCCCCCCCCAGAACTCCCAACGCATCTAAACCCCTCTGCTCCCTGTCCCCTGACTGCCCCCTCCTGGGACCCCTGCTCCTAACTGCCCCCCAGAACCCTACCCCCTGCCTGTACCCCGACTGCCCAAAACCTTACACCCCCAACCCCCAAACAGCCCCCCTGAACTCCCGACCCATCCCCTGCTCCCTGTCTCTTGACTGCCCCCTCCAGAACCTCCCTGCCCCTTCTCCAACCACCTGACCCCTTACCACGCCGCTCAGAACAGCGTGTCGGGCTCCACGCGCAGCCCGGTTCCCGCCCTCGCAGAGTGCTGCGGAGCAGCGCGCTGGGCAGGGGGAGGAGCTCCAGACTGCCGGAGGCCCATTGCGAACGGCCAGCCAGCTGCGAATGCAGGGAGGGGGAGGGAGGATGGGAGAGAGAGGAGGGAAGTGATCTCAGCTGCAGGGGAGAGGAGGGGGAAGCCGAGGAGGGGCTCTCTCTGGCTGCCAGAGCCCCATGCAAGTGGCACCATCCGGCCAGCTGCCCTGTCAGCCACGCGCGCGCTGCATGTGGGGGAAGTCCGGACATTTACAAATTCCCCTCGGATGCTATTTTTAACTGAGAAAAGCCAGACATGTCCGGGGGAATCCAGACGAATGGTAACCCTACACTAGGCGAACGAGGCAGTCGCCTAGGGCGGCCAGTGGTTGGGGGCGCCCAGGGCCATCCTCAGGCATAGGCAGCTGCGTAGGGCACCTGAAAATTTGGGGCACCACTGGGTCTTAGTGTCCACCCTACTGGTTTTCCTATCCCTGTTCTGGCCCTTCCTGGGAAGGGGATCTAGTAGTTAAAAGAGAAAAAGTCTCCAGCCTGCCAGACCTATTAGCACAACACTGAAACTGTTAAAGAGCCATTCAAGGGGTAATGAAGACATTTAACAGGCATTTGCCAACCCCCAGGTATCTACTATCAGTTTCTGAATGTACTGACAAAAACAGTTGTGCATGACTGTAATATTTACTCAGAACAGATCAGTCTACAGGACCTTAGTTTAAAATTTGCTTTAAAAATATTTCATTAGTGAGTTGGTGAAGATTATAAAATCACATCTCTAAAAAATCCTTGCATAGATTTTTAGTTGCACAATCATCTTTAGCCTTAAATGCGGCGCCAAAAAGCGGTGCCCTGGCTTGGCAGGGAGGAGCCGCCTTCCGGAAGCACTGGAGAGCCAGAGCGTCGAGCCCCAGACACGGAGGAGCCGGCACGGTGCAGGGGGGCAGGAGCCCTGCAAAGGCAGCAGCGCCGCTAGCGGGGAGCAGCCGCGCCCCTCGCCCCTCCTGCCCAGACTACTGCCCGGCGCCCCCCCGGGGGGCTCCTGCAGGCTGCAGCAGATGCATGCGAGCAGAGGCCACCGTGCGCCCCCCAGCTCCCCCCTCGCCACACTTGGGCTCTGTGGCTCCTGGGCATGTGAACTGCCGACGGGGCGCAAGGCCCTGAGCCTGCTCTGGAAAGGGCAGTGGCAGCAGCGGCTCACACTCCCGGGAGCCCGAGTGTGGCGAGAGGGAAGCTGGGGGGGGGGCGCACAGGGGCCTCTGCCTGCATGCATCTGCTGCAGGAGCCCCCACAAAACACAGCACCTCCCTGCCGAGCTGCTGCAGCAGCCCAAGCCCGGCAAAGCCTCGGGGACTCGGGGCAGGGGCCGCCAGTGTGGGGAGGGCTCAAGGGGGGGGGGGAGGCTGGAGGCTGTGCACCGTCCAGGGGAGTGGGGGGGGGGGGGAGGGGGGAACCTGGTCTGGGGAGCAGCCCCTGGGCATGGCTGGCCCCTGGGGTCTATCAAGGCTTGTTGGGATTTGCCCCTCAATGAACCAATGTTGGGGGGGAGTGCGAAAGGTGGAAGTTTCGCCTAGGGCGCAAAATATCCTTGCCCCAGCTCAGGTCTCTAAAGGAGGGGAATCTGCCAGAGTCTGATGCCTTGATGCCTAGATATACTAGATTCCCCAGCAGTGCGTGGGAGGACACTGCTGTACTCAACTCTTACACTACTGTTGTGACTGCACCCCACTCTTCAGCTCGGTGGTTTCCACAGCATAACTATTCTCGTAATATTAATCACAAATCTCATAATATTTGGTATTTTTCTTTAAAAGCCCCAGCTCTTGGAATCCTGTGATTATGTGAGAATCTCAGCTTTCATTTACAAAATAACAACCAAATAAAGAAGAAGCAAATTTGTGACACTCATGGTTAAAGAGAAAAGTTTGATAATATGATCCAAATGCAATTTAATACCTAAAAGCCAGAAGGCAAATAAAAAGGAGAACCAATATCATAATTTGGGGGAGGGGGATTCATAGATGCCAAGGCCAGAAGGGACTATTGTGATTATCTAGTCTCGCTCCTTGTGTAACACAGGCCATAGAACTTCCAACATATAATTCCTAGAGCATCACTTTCAGAGAAACATACTATCTTGATTTTAAAATGGTCAGTAATTGAGAATTCACCATGATGCTTGGTAAAGTTATTCCAATGATTAATTACTCTACTATTAAATATTTATGCCCGACTTACGATTTTTTCAACACTTTGAGAGAGAGTATTGCCAACGCCATGTCCCTATAGACTTTCCTCACAATCAATAATGCAACCAACTGGTCAACCACAGAAGAGTGCAAGTTTGGCACTGCCGGGTTTATGGAATCTGGGCAACGCTTTGCAATGCAATCCGTGCCCAATCTCTGTTCCTTTAATTGTTACAATTAACAAAGCGGGGGAAAGCACAGCTGCCCCAAGGGACAGCAATCTATTTGATTTTTTGTCTGGTAATCCTAAATTATTTGGTAGCTACAATTTAGGGATGCATGAGCAAGCTGGCAATTGTAAGTTTTACGAATGTATCATAAGTGAAATAAATAACGGATGACATTTAAATTACAGTAGCTCAGAATCTGCACTGAGAGGGGAAGCTTATTATGTACTGTTTTTGTATAGTTTTTGTATTTCCAAACCACTGGCCTAACATATTTTTGCAGCTTTGCCATTAAATGGAGAAGATTTTCCAATCTAATTTCTAGGGCAATTTGTAGAAGAAAATGGATAATTAATGTGAAGTATTTCTCACCTCTTCTGAAAACATTGTCACTGTAACATAAATAGATAAGAGCCATTTAAAGGCAATAACTTGTATTTTCTCTCTCTCACAGAAACAGATGGGGAGCCTTTATCCTTCCCATTTCTGAGAAATAGCACTGATACGTGTGACTGAACATTTCAAGTAGTAAGAACAAGTAGCCACAGATTCAGCTGCTGCCAGAAAGTTTTCCAAGTGTCCTCCACGAAACTATAACTGTGTGTGCAAATGCTTACCAAACAACATTTAAAATATAATAGGAATAATTATCTACGTTAGCATTGGCAAAAAACACACTGTTTTTTGTACTATGTAAGCTGATAACTTTACACATCTATTAAAAATGAAGTGGTACTCAAAATACTACCCAGGAGGCATTTGTTCTGTTCAGTGACCTTTTAAAACTCTCATCTAATAAACAGCTAGAGATGCCCAAATAGTTTGAGGAACCATAGATAAAAAGTGCCTATAACTATGACACATTATATTGTGATGATACACAGAGAGTGGCTCTTTCTGTGCTTTGCTTTAAAGCGCATAGGAAAACTTTTCAATACAAATTTAAACTTGTGTCCCTTCAAAGTGTAACGGTTATGATATTCATGCTCCTAGACAATGAAAAGTACAATATACAGAAGAAGTTGTGCAATGAGTCATTTACTCTCAGGGCTTGTCTATACAGGGAGTTTAACCCTCAGCTTTTTATGTGCACCAGGGAATGAGTGGTACCAGTAATAGTGTGTGCATGAGATGACGTGTCCTCTGCCAATGAGCATCACTGTGTATATGCAGCAGCGGTTTGCTGCAAACTGAGTGCATGGCATTCTCGGATAACATTCAATGGTCCTTTGCTACACTGCTGAGTGGTGTGCGTTTTGGGATTTTTCTTGGTGTATATTGTGATATGGACAGCAGAAGCCAGCTAGTTAAAATTAAAATTTCCATGATTCATCTACATCCACCCCATACTTTCTTTCTTGGAGGGCTTCTTCCATTTTTGAATTGTTGTCAACCAGCATGGACCCGATCATTCTTCGTGCCATTATGCTGGCACGCAGCCTCAGACACAGAGAGGCTGACTGAGCTTTATTTCAGCACTCAAAGCCAGATGAATTTGTCTTTCAACTGTGCCAGCCGCACCACCAAGCAGATCACAAGGCAGGTCAGCAGCAGGAGCATCTCCAGCAGCAGGAGGGTCTTCAGCAGCTGTGGAACTGGGACACAGATGAGGAAGAAGAGGAAGACATCAAGCAAGTGATAGTGGAGGCCCAGTTCCTGGAGCAGCTTCAAAACTTGTAGCATAGTTTCTGGGCTTGGGAAACCAGTGTGGATTGGTGGGAAAAGGTTGTTCTGCAGACCTGGGAATACCAGCAGTCATGAGAGAATTTCAGGATGGGATAGTATCAGAGGGGTAGCCGTGTTAGTCTGAATCTTTAAAAAGCAACAGAGGGTCCTGCGCACCTTTGAGACTAACAGAAGTATTGGGAGCATAAGCTTTCGTGGGTAAGAACCTCACTTCTTCAGATGCAAGGATGGGATAGGCAGTCTTTCTGAAGATATGTGCTGAACTAATCCCAGAGCTACAACGGCCGTGTACCAACATGCAGTGCCACATACTCATGGACAAGCAGGTCCCCACTGCCATCTGGAAGCTGGCTATCCCTGAATGCTACTGATCTGTAGTGAACCAATTTGGTGTGGTGAGCTCGACTGTGGGGGCCATTGTCATTTAGATGTGCAGATGTGTTCAGATGGAAAAGATACTGTTGCACCGAGTTATACAGTTCAGTCATGCTCTGGTGGTTATTGATGGCTTTGCACACATTGATGGGCCTCTCAAACTGTATTGGGGCAACTGATGGGATCTGCGTGCCTATTTTTTCCCTCTTCCCCCCCAGATTAGAGCTCAGAATTCATAAACAGAGAGCGGTATTTCTCCATGGTGCTCCAAGAGCTTGTCGAACATCAGGGCAGTTTTACCGACAAATGTTGGGTGGTTTGGAAGGATCCACGATGCTAGGTTCTTTCAGGACTCAACTCTTTTTAATGTCACGGAGAAAGGACTGTTTTCTTCCAGGAACAATATGGACATTAATGGTGTGGAGATTGCTCCAGTTATCCTGAGACCCCGAGCTTATCCTCTGCTGCTGAGTAGTGTGCAGCTTCCGTTGTTATGAAGCCATTCAAAAGCTACTTGGACCGAAGGCAGGAACTTTTAACGGTCACCTCAGTAGTTGCAGAATGGTAGTGCTATGTGCATTTGGAAGGGAGATGGCACTGTTTGTGGAATAGGTTGTAAGCAGCAGAAGAAAGTGTCCCAAAGATTATAGAAGCATGTTGTATTTTGCACAATATTTGTCAGAGCAAGGGAGAACCCTTAGCAATGGGTGAGAGGCTTAGGTACAGAGACTTGCTCAGAGGTTTGAGCAGTCAGCAAGGCATCCAATACAAAATGCAAACAGCCAGGGCAATATCATTGGGGATACCTATTGCTCTTATTTTGAGTCTCATGCCTGAAATTGTGCCACTGTATATCCAGCTATTTATTTGTGTTTATATGGAGGTGGTGGTTTGGAAGTGTTTTGTACAAATCAGTGTTGTTTATGGGCAGTGGAAGTGCAATGTTGAGGCAATTGCTATTTTATCTTATGTCTTTGCCTACACATGCTTGTAAAACCTTATAGATAAGAGCAAAGTTCATTATTTTCTGTGTAAAATGAACTAACAAAATGATTTAGTCCCGTTGACTTAGTCCCCATGTAGACAAGCCCTTACTAGCTATTTAAGAATAGTTAGTTACCTTACAGGCTTTTGCTCATCTGACATTATTGTCACATTTTGATCAATCAGGCCTTGCTTTCCATTATTTTATATAGAAAGTAGCCTGTTTATACTAGTTTAAAGATAATTAAAAGAGGTCTGTAGTCTACTTCTGCAGTCTTAAAAAAATAGTTATGTAACCAGCAACCAAACACATGTCACTGAGGCTAGGAAGAGCTGATGCAAAGTGACTCCTAAATCTACACTTTTTCCAATGCTATGTTTAAATTGCACAGCTAACAATACAAGGTTTCAGTTCTAATACCACACACAGTTAATACTGATAAGAAATAAGTCTGTACAAATATTGTCCATGCCTTTGTACATACACATTTATACATACAGGACCCTGCTTCTACACAGTTACTACAAAATTACAATTTGAAAGGCTGTTAATTATCTCGCTATAAAGTGCTTATCTGTGCTAAATTTCTTCTTTCCTCATGAACACACAAGAAAGTCCAGGAGACTAAAAGTGAGGAAAGCTTTCCATACTTCCAGCTTGCAAAGTACAAAGAAAACTAATCTCTGCACCCAGATGTTCCATCACCTGATGGTCTTTTCCAAGTACTCAGACCTCAACACCATGTAATAGTTATGAATAGGAAAAGCATTCAGGACCCGGACATGCAAACACGTGAAAGGCTGACGCTGCTGAATTTCTCATATTTACAAACTATTGGACAAATCCTGAAGTTCTCACTTAAAATGGAAAATGTTATCTAACTAAGGAATTTAGAATTTGACCTTTAATGATATTATTTCATCATAATTGCATTATTTGTGCTACAGAAAATCAAATTTTCACTGGTTTCTTTAATACAAAAAACAATTCATACTTACCCTCTCCAATGTAATTTCTTCAAATTCATATTCGATTTCTGTTCCATTGACCTAAGAAAGCATGTAACAGAAAATCCATTAGCAGTGCATTGAAGGTAATTAGGCAATAAACCCATATTTTACTCTTGAATGTATACATTTATGTTCCATTACTTTGCGGGAATACAGCTTTTCAAAATAAAAGGTCTGGTCCTGCAAGTCTTCCACACTCAAACACTTGATTTGCCTCCCATTAAAGTCACTAGGAAAACTCCTATTGACTTGAATAGTGCAGGATTAAGGCCTGAAAGCCCAGTTGAAATCAATGGTAGTTCTGTACATGGCAGACCTGAAAGACAGGTTGCTGAGATACATCATTTAAGTTTACTTATTAAGAGTCTACTTTGTGGACTTGACACAAATATTTAAATAATTTCCAAGCTGTACAATTCCATGGGAAAGCATCTCTAGAAGTTCTTGCCACAAATGGCAGAAGGGCTATTAATTATTCACTGCCTTACAAGCTCAAATACACTATGCAACAATATTGACTGCCAGATGAGAAATTCATTGTTCTTCTTGGAAAAATAATTCACTGATAAACACACTGAAATACAGCATCTTGTTTACAACACTAACCTAGGGCAAAAACATGGCAGAAGATCTTTACAATGGACATACGAATTACAAAAAATATTAACATGCCAATTCATTTCCTCAATTTAATTTGAATCTGAAAACAAATTAAATTGTACAAAATGCAAAAAGTACTAAGAATGGGACGTGCCAGGCAAGAAATTATTCAATAAAATGCATGTTGATAGTTGAAGTAGTAGACTAGGACATGGATTTTCTCTGCAGACTTGTGCAAGCCCACTTAATCTCTCTTCCTCATCTGTTAAATGGAGATAATACCCTGAAGAGGCGTCCTCTGATAGTGCAGATTAATCAAGGTTAGTTAAGTGTCTTGTAAATATAAAGTGTAAAGAAATATAATAAATAATCTCTTAAAAGAACTGTTACTAAAATTGCTTACTTTCTCATTTTTAGCATATAATTATAAAATAAATCGATTGGAATATAAATATTTGACTTACATTTCAGAGTATAGTATATGGAAGTCATTGTCTGTATGAAATTTTAGTTTGTACTGACTTCAGTCATTTTTATGTAGCCCGTTATAAAACTAGGCAAATATCTAGATGAGTTGATGTCCCCCCGGAAGACTTCTGTGTAACCCTCTTTGAGAATCACAGTTCTAATGTATATAGGTATTTCTAATGTGAACATTGCTATCAGGTTTACAGGTCTGCCAAACAAAACCTTATGCATTACTATAAAATATTTCACTTGGTTTAATTTACTTTCATTAAAAGAATGCATATTGGCCTCAGAATTGTACAATAATCTCAGGTATTGTACATATTTTTTAATGATGTAGATATGTTTTCACCTGTGATCCAAGCTTTGGTAAATCCTGAATGCAATCATATAGATTTACAACCCCAGAACCCTTCCCCACCCAACCCCCAAAAACATGACACTAACCAAACAAAAAATCCATATCAAAACAAAAAGGTCAAAAACACAAGTCAAACAAAATATAGCACTGAAGAATAAAATGTTTCAGTCATACAGTGTGTTGCTTTTTCTTATACTGTTACCTATAATACTTATTACATGACCTGATTTACTAATCACATTAGAAGGTGGAGAAGTATTAGCAGAAACATTCCTATAAGAAATTTTGTTTTCTGTTTTTACGGCGCTTCACTGTGTACCTGGACCAATCGCCCTGACAGGCTGCACCTGATGAGAGGGGCCAATGCCAAGCTCCTAAAATGGAGTCTGTCCTTCCAGGATTATGAGATGGACGTGGTCCACGTTAAAAGGGACTGCAAATGTTATAGCTGATGCTTTGTCCCTGAGAGGGGGGCCTGAACTTCCCCAGGTCACTGGCTAAAGTGACCCTGCTCAGTTCGGTCTCAAAGGGGGAAGAGATGTGAAGTGGGGATTTTCCCTTGTTATGTTGTATGTGAGTCTTACTGTTTTGCATGAATGCTGTGTGTGCCTCAGTTTCCCTGTGTATTGCCCAACGTCTAGGTGGTGGGAATAAGCATGTGTGACTTTTGTGGGGGGTTAATCCAGCTTCCTGCATGGATGCTATGGTCGCCCCTTCGTAACCTCAGACCCAGGAGGGGGATGTGACCAGGTGATTCTTGGCCCAGGAAGCGAGACAAAGTCCGGAGGAGGAGCAACGGGCAGCGCAGGGGCCAGGCAGCTGGAAGCAGGTCAGTCTTGGCTGGCTTGGGGCTCAGGGGAAGACCAGAGCCCTGGCTCTGGGCTCCCCTCCCCCCAAGATGGACTTGACTGAAAGTCACTGATTTCTGTGCTAACAACATAAGAACATAAGAACGGCCATACTGGGTCAGACCAAAGGTCCATCAAGCCCAGTATCCTGCCCTTTGACAGTGGCCAATGGCAGGTGCCCCAAAAGGAATGAAATAGACAGGTTATCATCAAGTAATCCATGCCCTGTCACCCAATCCCAGTTTCTGGCAAACTGAGGCTAGGGACACCATCCCTGACCATCCTGGCTAATAGCCATTGATGGACCTATCTTCAAGTTCTGCCCTAAGCTGTGTTCCTGTCAACTAATAAACCTTCTGTTTTACCGTCTGGTAAAACATAAAGATGTTGCTTCACCATTATATAGGAAGCATACTGATATTGGAGAATTAATAACTATTCCTAGGTTTTTGTCCTTTTTGACAAACAGAAATAAAATCAAAGCCATCTGCATGGCTCCGTTTTGATGAATATTTCTTTTATCTTAAATTATTTAGGCAGGCGGGGAAGTCTGATCTATGTCTTCAATTTATCAGTCTTGCTCCGTAAGGCTTTTTTTTGCTTCACTGCTTACAATCACTTGTCCTTTGCATTAAAATCTTATTAATGCAGCAAAACGAAGTGGAGGGGGTGGGGAAGAAGGTCTTTAAAAGTAAACAATCCTTTGTACAAAAATGAATGAAAAAAGCACAGACTGAATATCCAACCAGTATTTGCACACAAACAGGATCCTTATTATGACAGCCTAAGGGGATTTAATTTTATCATCCACAATCTTAGCAGAAAAAAATAAAATGTCTTCAGTTCATATCTCCTTAAAGCATGATTCTCATAGCTGACATCAAGTTTCATAACAGTGAGGGTCAAGTATATGGCTAATCTCGGTCTAAACTTTTTTGTTGTTTTATATATATATATATATATATATATATTTACACACACACACACACACACACCCCTTTATCTTCGATCTGACGGAGTTAAAGCAGTTGGTCAAGTGAAAATAATGCTGCATTGCTGATGAGCCTGGATAAGCGTAGCTAGTTTCTGTGCCAAGGTAGGTAGGAAAGAAGAATTTACTAAAAAGAAAAAGCTTTATTTCCAGTAAAAGCAGCTGAATTACCATCAATGCTTTCTGATAATCATTAATTTACCTGTAATAGAAGACTGAGAATCTTCTTTATTTGTACATTTTATATATTCTTTCTGGGCTAAGGATGTTTCTATTTCATAAAGGTTATTTTTAATCTTGTAATCTTTTTAAACTGTAATACTTACAGGACTTTCAGAAAATGAGAGAGGGATTTATATTCAGGGAGGTATAAAAATATAAAAGGGAAGTATAAAAATAACNCATAGCTGACATCAAGTTTCATAACAGTGAGGGTCAAGTATATGGCTACTCTCGGTCTAAACTTTTTTGTTGTTTTATATATATATATATATATATATATATATTTACACACACACACACACACACACACACCCTCCAATTAATGTCTTTGCATCCTCCAATTAATGCCTTTCCTTTTCCTCCTGACTGTAGATAGAACCCCTATGCAGGAAGCCCCATCTCCTGTGACAATGTCTAACTAGGTCAGCAGCAGCTGCCCGAAGAGGTTGACACAGATAGTCTCCTACAGTACCATCTGTCTGTATCCATCTGCTGTCTCCTGTCTTACACTTGGATTGTAAGCGCTTTGGAGCAGGGACCAACTATTTGTTCTGTGTTTGTACAGCATCTAATAAAGTGGGGTCCTTGTCTATGACTAGGGCTGCTAAGTGCTACAGTAATACACGTAATAAATAAGGCTTGATATATTAAGTAAAAGTCACGGACAGGTCATGGGCAATAAAGAAAAATTCAGGGAAGCCCGTGACCTGTCCTTGACTTTTACTAAAAATATCCATGGTAAAATGGGAAGGGTCTGGGCAGCTGAGGGGTGGCTGGGATCCATGGGAGCTCAGAGCTCCAGGGTCCTCCTGTCCCACCACGGTGGCTGGGAAGCGGCCGGTGTCTCCCTACCCCGCCGTGGTGGCCGGGGAGCTGCGGGGGTACCCCTGTCACCCACAGCAGCTGGGAGCTGTGGGCTAACCCACCTGCCCACTGTGGCTGGGAGCTGTGGGGTACCCACCTGCCCGTGGCAGCTGAGAGCTGCAGGGTACCCCTTCTGCCCATGGCAGCTCGGAGGTTGGGGGATTTCTTCCTAAAATTGTTGCCCCCAAAGATATAACAGGGGGACCCACTGCCTCAGGCGGTGGAGGTACCACACAGCTCCCTGCATCTGTGGAAGGCGGTGGGACCCTGCAGCTCCCAGCCACTGGGGCTGAAGTCACAGGGATTCCATGACTTCCACAACCTCCGTGACATAATCGTAGCCTTAATAATAAACAACAAAGGAAAGAACAGATGTTATATCAAGAGCTGGGTGAAACTCAGCTGGGTGAAATTTCCATTTGCAGGGGTTAATATGAATCTCTTTCCCAGTCTGAATATCCATGAGTTTTCACCATTTGAGGTTCAGATTACAACAGAAATTCAAATCAAAATTCACCACCAAGTTCTGCCTGATTTCAGATGGAAGCGAAAGATCCAAAACTATACTTCATGTGGCTTCCCCCTGAGAAAGTCAGTATTTACAGATTTGTTTGAAATTCTTCTGGCTCAGTGAACCTGGCCAGAGTTGTGGTTTGTAACAAAACCTGACACCAGTTATGTATTCTTCTGATTTCATTTCTAAAGGTTTAGCTGTGGTAAATGAAGGGAGTATGATGGCATGTGTGAAACTGGAAATTCAAGGATTTTATTTGGCTTTAGATGGGGTTTGATGTGAGATGACTACTGAGTGCACATGTGAACTGGCTGTGGTTAGTGTGCACTAGGTTTGTAAGTGTGAAGATGTTGTGGTCTGTATTGCATGAATTAGGTTAGAAACCATCTGCTTTCTTTCTATGTACGGTGTGTGTGTGAATATATATATATATATATTTTTTTTTCATGTTCCCAGGGATGTGGTACACGACCATTAATATGGAATTAAAATTTAGAGCTCTATCAAACTATGGCAGAAAACCCTAATGCCAAGTATAGTCTTTTTTTCTAAAGCCTCAAACTTTAGAAAGCCAACATTTGAACAACACACTATATGACCTTCAAATATCAGATATTCATAAACATATCTCCAACTTCTGTTTTGCTGCTGAAAATGAATTGCTAAGACTCAAAAAAATAAAATTTAATGGACAAATTCTCTAGGCGGTTCTGAATAGAGCAAAACTAGATAAGTCATGGCACATGAAAGGAAAACAAGAACTAGTATATCAGAGTAGCACAGATCAATGACTCTTGGGCAGATAACTTCCAAAATGCACACACCATCATGGAGGTAATTCCAATGAAATGCAAGCACAAGACCATGTGAGCTAATATAGTATGGGAGTGCATGAACGTATGTTCAGGGAGTGTCACAGACCCAAAGATTTTGGTCATATATCCATAAAATATTCAATATTATGTATAATTCCAACCCAAGCCCATTATTATTATTAATATTATCTATTTATATTACAGCAGTGCTGAAAGGCCCCAGTCAGGATTGGGGCCTTCTGGTACCGGATGCTGTACAATCACAGAAAGTCCCTGTCCCACAGAGCTTACATTCTAAGAAACGCACCTTAATTTATAAAACAAAGATATCCATACTGTTTATAAAAATAGTAGCATTATCAGACGGTTTCACAAGAGAAAACCCTATACTCTTCATGTGCCTATAGTCTATAAATGTGATTAGCTCACCACTCTATGCATCTGAGGTATAAAATACTGTAACTAATTTTAGGTCCAGTCCTTCTTATGGTTGCTGCACAAGAGAGGAAAGCCAAGTGTCAATGTTAAGTTTCACAGCTTGACAACACTCATATATTTGAAGCCCTAGTTATTATTGGGGGATTTTTCCCAAATGCTTGGCCAGAACATGGTTACTTTTGGTCAAGAGATGTATGGTATAATAACTGTCTGGGAACCATCACTAGGGTGACCACATGTCCCAATTTTATAGGGACAGTCCCAATATTTGGGGCTTTGTCTTATATAGGTGCCTATCACCCTCCACCCCGTCCTGATTTTTCACTTGCTGTCTGGTCACCCTAACCGTCACTCAAGGGACACTACCAACAGTGCTTTAGAACTGATATAACTTGACATTCTAACAAGCAAACATAGGCCAAAGAAAGCCACCTCTTACTCTGGGGTGAGCATGAGAGGGGGAGGACAAACAGGTCAGAGGAGGTAATTACACACAATGGCTTAGACGTGGATAAATGTTGTCAAGCGTTTGACATTTAGCCCAAGCTATCTCATTCCATGAGGATATATAACACTGGTCTACAATTTTTGAGAAGTCGTCTGCTTCAGAGATAAAATGTGCTATTTATTATGTATTTTGATGTGCTGAATTCAAATATGACAATTAAAACAACTGATTGGCTACTGTTTCTAAGATATTTAAGTTTTTACATTTTATGTCTATGTATATTGTGTCGATAGTAGAGTTTTAATCATAAATTGTAAACCTAGGTCTTTTCATGTGTTTATGGTTGCTTTACATGATAATATTTCACCTGTCCTGTTTATGTAACACTTTAAAAATCAGCAAAAGGGTTATATAAATAAAATTTATTATGAAACAAAAGGCAAAAAACTATTATGTACAGAGTTTAGTCCTATTCAGTGTCTACTCAGCGCTTCTTGGCTTGTCTCTTGTATTCATTAAATGGAGCATCTCTTGTCACTGTCCAGCAATAGTCTGCAAGCACTGATGGGCTCCATTTGTCCTGATAGCATTTCTCCATTGTTGCAATGTCCTCGTGAAATCGCTCACCGTGGTCTTCGCTCACTGCTCTGCAGTTCGGTGGAAAAAAATCTAGATGAGAGTGCAAAAAATGTATCTTTAGTGACATGTTGCAACCAAGGCTTTTGTATGCCTTGAGGAGGTTTTCCATCAACAACCTGTAGTTGTCTGCCTTGTTGTTTCTGAGAAAATTTATTGCCACTAACTGGAAGGCTTTCCATGCCATCTTTTCCTTGCCACGCAGTGCATGGTCAAATGCATCATCTCGAAGAAGTTCACGAATCTGAGACCTTCCTTTATCTTAGCTTCACTTAACCTTGGAAATTTTCCACGGAGGTACTTGAAAGCTGCTTGTGTTTTGTCAATAGCCTTGACAAAGTTCTTCATCAGACCCAGCTTGATGTGTAAGGGTGGTAACAAAATCTTCCTTGATTCAACAAGTGGTGGATGCTGAACACTTTTCCTCCCAGGCTCCAATGACTGTCCGAGTGGCCAATCTTTCTTGATGTAGTAGGAATCTCTTGCACGACTATCCCATTCACAGAGAAAACAGCAGTACTTTGTGTATCCAGTCTGCAGACCAAGCAAGAGAGCAACAACCTTCAAATCACCACAAAGCTGCCACTGATGTTGGTCATAGTTTATGCACCTCAAAAGTTGTTTCATGTTGTCATAGGTTTCCTTCATATGGACTGCATGACCAACTGGAATTGATGGCAAAACACTGTCATTATGCAGTAAAACAGCTTTAAGACTCGTCTTCGATGAATCAATGAACAGTCTCCACTCATCTGGATCGTGAACGATGTTGAGGGCTGCCATCATACCACTGATGTTGTTGCAGGCTACAAGATCACCTTCCATGAAAAAGAATGGGACAAGATCCTTTTGACGGTCACGGAACATGGAAACCCTATCATCATCTGCCAGGAGATTCCACTGCTGTAGTATGGAGCCCAACAGCTCTGCCTTACTCTTGGGTAGTTCCAAATCCCTGACAAGGTCATTCAGTTCACCTTGTGTTATGAGGTGTGGTTCAGAGGAGGAGGATGGGAGAAAATGTGGGTCCTGTGACATTGATGGTTCAGGACCAGAAGTTTCATCCTCTTCCTCTTCCTCGTCTGTCTCAAATGAGACTGATTCTGGTGCATCAGGAACCGGCAGTCCTTCTCCGTGGGGTACTGGGCGTATAGCTGATGGAATGTTTGGATAATGCACAGTCCACTTTTTCTTCTTTGACACACCTTTCCCAACTGGAGGCACCATGCAGAAGTAACAATTGCTGGTATGATCTGTTGGCTCTCTCCAAATCATTGGCACTGCAAAAGGCATAGATTTCCTTTTCCTGTTCAACCACTGGCGAAGAATTGTTGCACAAGTATTGCAGCATATGTGTGGGGCCCACTTCTTGTCCTGATCTCCAATTTTGCAGCCAAAATAAAGGTGATAGGCTTTCTTAACCATAGTGGTTATACTGCGCTTTTGTGATGCAAAAGTCACTTCACCACAAACATAGCAGAAGTTATCTGCACTGTTCACACAAGTCCGAGGCATCTCTGCTCACTTTGGCTAAACAGAAATGTGTCCCTTTGCAAAATCAAACACTGACAAATAAGAGAGCACGACACTGTATGATTTCTAGAGCTGATATAGGGCAATTTGTTCAGCAGAGTGATGTAAGCTTCGTTATGATTGCATCATCCATGACTTCTAGGAATAACATGATGCAATTCATATCATGTATGACGCAATACCAGCTTCAGATTGCATCATTCATTGTTTTGCCTAAAAAGCAAGTACTGTCCAAACCCAGTCATAGATTTATTCATGGATCCAGTCAAAGATGTATTTTAGTCATTTCTGGTTTAAATTGAGATCCCTTCCCTTTATAACTCAATTATCCTCCGCCATTCCCAAGTCAAGGGTCGTATATACTGACCCAATAGCATATCTTGAAAACTAGAGCCAATCAACAATTTTAAGCATCATTTTCGTTCTCAGTGACCCAGAATTAGTAAAGTTTGACTACATTTATTTCAGAAGCATTTTGGCTGTAGAGCAGTGTAATTGATCTTGCTTCTTTTCTCAAAAGGTGGTTAGTTTGTGTGCTTTAAGGGGAGTTTTGCTATTTATGATCGATTGAGGGGGACTAAAGTAAAGTAACCTGCTAATGTTGGATGAATTACTTACTTATCAGAAATTAGCTATGTTTTTAGTAGATTATGCTAAATTTCTAACTCAATGGGAATGATGTTCTACCCAAGCTTCAAAGTACCCAGGATTCAAAGTACTCAAAAATGTTTTGTGCAGATAAATTCATTATAGCAAACTGGTACATTTATTGCACTTCTGTAATGGCAAAAATCTCCTAGTCTTGTGCTTTATAATATTAGATGAGGCATGTTTATAATCACCCAGACATGCTCTGCTTATTTTTTTTTTTTAACTGATAAACTAAAATACTGTACCACGGGATGATAAAATATAAGGATGTTATCATGCTAGTATTGTGGATGAAAAGGCATATGAAAAAGGTGATATCAAAAACATGCTCTTGGAATTTTATAAAGTGATATTGATATCTTGAGACTGTTACACTTATGATTTACCTTTGTCCTTCTATTAATATTGACATAAATCAAAGGTTCTTGTTATGTTTAGTCTTATTTTCCAGAGGGCAATGTTTTGGCTAAAGCATGAGTACATCTGCAGACTTTTGCTAAAAATTAATGTTCAGTTTTATGAGAGCTGAAAAACAGTCAAATTGACTATCTGGAGTGAGGAGTACTTTTATCTACTTTTATTAGCAATTAGCTATTACCAATCAGAAAACTAGTTCTCTACACCAACTAGGTCCACATTTTAGTCTATACTAATTCTGTTTCTTTTGGCTGCACGGCCTTAGTAGTTGTCTTTGCACCCCATCCTTTATACCCTACAAGACTGCCAAATTCATGTTAGAGAAGTGATCATAGGGCATGTTTGCTCTTTAAGAATTTTTCGTTTTGCTGCATAATCTTTTTTAATTTCACAGTTCTAGCTGGCAGTATCATAGACATTTTTACACACTTTTGGGAATGAAAATTAAAAAGTCCTTCATGATTTCTGCAATCAAATCAATGAGGTAAAAAATATTCCTTCAGTTATCCTTTATCTTTGGCTGCAGTTCTTCATTAATCTTCAGAATTACTTTACAGTTGGCAAGAAATTTGCTAATCTCTTTTCATCGCTTTTTTTTGTTTTGGTTTTTTTTTTGTTAAGTAAAGTGTCTTTGCCTCTATCCACAAACATATAGAAATAGTCTACTAAATTATTTGGTAATTTTATCAAGGACAACAATCGGCTTTCAAATATGATTCTGCTTTTTCCAAGTACCATAGAGGCTTGCCAGAAAGTTGTCAGATCAATCCTCATTTTCAGAGGGACTGAGTGCATTTTTTATGTTCTTCCTATCCAAGATTCCAGGCATTTCTTTTTAATCTCAGCTTGTAATATTCCACCTCCTCTTTTTTTTTGTTTTTTCCCCCCTATTTCCTTTAGGAAACAGAGAGGCAATTTGTTAAACCCCCTCGAAGGGAAGAATAAATTACAGATGTTAAAGCTTTTCTTGCCTGTAAAACCACAAGACAAGCTGTTATATTAAGATATAAGTATGGAGGCGAATAAAAACAAACAAAGAAATACTCACTTTATGGTTCTTAAAAATATATATACAGTACATGGCACGAAGTGTAGGGCTCTCACTGGCTTCAGCCACACAAATGCCTCTACCTGGTAACTGCAATCCTCAACTCCACTGCCTCTGCCAAGCTACAGAAAACTGATAATTGTGCAGAGGGCTACAATACACACAGCAACAAGCTTGTTCATCACATACCAGTTATGGAAGAGATCACCTTTGACCTCATTGCAAAGTCACAGAAGTTTCAACTGTTAGTCAACAATCTAATGATTTGCTGCTGCAGGGTCATAACAATAAACTGTATGCTGCTCAGATGACTTCCTCCTTGCTATGTCACATGGGAGAAAGTTAAGGCCTTTTATTCATTGATCATTCTTTCTTCCTCACATGCTTCTTCTCTCTGTTTCTGTCACCCTATGCCGCCCACCTCTTCTCTCTAGAAACCTCATCCATTCACAAAATGATTGGTACAACCCCATATAGTTGGTTCTCAAATCCCTCTCTTTCCCCAACCACTCTCCCTTTACCCATTCGCACATCTCCAAATGTCTCCAACATCTCCTCCTGGATGCTCTGCTGCAATCTTAAACTCATTTTTACCAAAATGAAATCCATTTTTCTTCCTAGTCCTCATGCAGCACCTTTTCTTTGCACCCTCCACAACTCCCCATTGCTCAGTTTCACAACTTCTGTATCTTCTTTGACTTTTCATTCCTTTTCACATCATGTCAGGACTTATGTCCTGTTGCTTTATCCTCTTCAATATCCCCCAAATCCTCCACCAGATCACTAGCTTTGATCAATTCCTGCTCTGATTACAAGATTCTTCACCTTTCTGAGCTGCCTGCATGTCATTTCTTCCTCTCTATCCAATACCGCTAATAACACCATCTTCTCTCATAGCGCCCCTTAAGTCGTTGCAACTACATCACCTTCCCACCTTGCATCGCTTCACTAACTTAATTTCACCAAAAACTTAACCCAATCTTTGAATATCTTTATTCTCATTTCATCTTAGTCTTTCCATTGCCCACCCTCCTCACAATCCCCTCTCCTTTGACTACTTTCATTCTCACTTTTGCTCCTTCTTTTATGCTGTCTCCTCTGACTGGACAAGTCTCTTACTTCCTGCATGAAGACTGCACAATAATTCCGATTACTCCCACACAACTCCTTCCAGGTACCCTTCTACCTTAACCTGCTCACCAGTAATCTCTCCACTTCATCAACTATTACACTGTTTTTTGTCTTGTCTTCACTGTCTATATTGTATGGATTGTAAGCCACTCTGGAGGATGTGTATTCCTTCATGGTTGTAAAGCACAATTAAATATACATAATGATGAAGAAGAATTTAACTCTCAGCCTCACCATGACTACATCCATAAGAGCTTCCTCTACAACCCATAAGCATGTAGTCCAGGGGTTCTCAAACTGAGGGTTGGGACCCCTCAGGGGGTCACGAGATTATTACATGGGGGTCGTGAACTGTCTACCTCCACCCCAAACCCCGCTTGCCTCCAGCATTTATAATTGTGTTAAATATATTAAAAAGTGTGTTTAATTTATTAGGGGCGTCACACTCAGAGGCTTACTGTGTGAAAGGGGTCGCCAGTAAAAGAAGTTTGAGACCCACATTGTAGTCACATTTTATCTAGCTGAATGAACCAATGTAGGTACTCACAGCATAGGTTATTACACAGGCTTATGCTGCTGAAACATTACTTAAAGCATTTTGCTTGATGATTTCTTGAAATCCCTAATATCCCTATATCTTACAGCTCTTCTGTGGGATATCTTTAACTTACTTACTAATGGTCACTGCTGACTACTAAAACACACATTGATCACTATATTTTCTCAAATAGAACAGAGACAGATTTGTTTCCACAATCACGTCATTCAGTTCACACGCAACAGCCATTTCCAGAAGTACATTCAGCAGAACTGGGTACTAGTTTTCTTTCGATGACATTTGGCCTTGGAAAAGTATTCAGAACTTTCACAGTAAAAAGGAAAGCAAGTCTCAAGTAAATGACTTTGCAGGTGTTCAATATCACCAGGTTTCTCTTGTGTGCCATTCATTGCATTTACTAGACAGTTTCATAACTGTTTTCCCTCAGTTTCCTTCACTCTGTTCTGTACTTCTGATATTATTGATGCCCCAACGTAAGATTAAGCATAAACTTTCAGTATGCCAAGATCCATCACAATTCTTAGAGCACTATCCATCAGTTTTTCAATTTCTACACACATACATTTCTAGAAGTACATCAGCATTTTAAGATCACAATTTATGTACAAAATACTCAACGGGAGTTGCTACTGTTTCAATGACCTTGCTTCATCAAAGTAGATGTGTCCTTGGACTTATTTGGCTATTCTTTTCCAAATGGTAAATGCTATTTGTCATTCAGAGATCAGTAATTTTCTTTGGAATTACAATGTTTCAGAGCCAGAGAATAATTTAAAAACAAAACCACATCAACTGAGTTTATTAAAACAGATAAGCACCTGGTCAACATGGAGTCTACTCTACATTTACAAATCAATCCACCCCATATCAACTGACAAAACCTTGAACCAATAAAAGCAGACAGATGTATTACACTGAAAATGTACCAAAGCTAGGAATGAATTACAACTTGATGTGGTATCTCTCATACCGATAAAACGATAAGTCATCATGAACATTCCCTTGCAGCTTGGACAAACTCACGTCTTCATATAACATGAACCAGTCCCAAACTCAAACATCTTTTTTATTTTAAGTAAGATTATCTAGTCTCCTGCCCCTTGTTATACTACAAACTTCCCAGCAGGAAGCATATTAAAACCCTGAGACTAACTGTATAAGACAGAGGGACTCAGGGCATTGAAAAAAGGGGGATGCCAAGGGAAAAGTTGCCAGCATAGTGTCTCTATCTAAGTTTTTAAAACTCTGCCCTTAGTGACTGAGTGGCTTTAAAACCATTCCCATTTTCCATAGATAAGGTTATCTGTATAAAGAATAATGCAGATTCTAGGGTTACTTTATTGAGGTATGTAAGGCCACTGAGAACTTGTTAAGGGTGACCATCAGACTGTATTTATGTACAAATGGAGCAGCAGCCTCACATAGAGTTGCACAAATGAAGTCTAGTTGCCAGGTTTTGGCAGCCTCCATTCTAGAACACCATGACCAATGCAACGTTGTTCCCTTGAGTGCTTTGTGGTCTTCAAATGCTTTGTGCAATACTATTTTAGATATGACTCCAATGGTGGAGCTTACTCTGCTTTCCTTGTGTGGTTATTCCACAATCTAGCAGATGTTACTATTAGTAAATGATTTCTGATCCTCATCCTAAACTTTCCTTTGTTTAATTTACCCCCCTTACTCCTCATTATACCACCAGCCTTTCCCCCACCCTTCCCACAGCCTTGAGCAACTCACAACATCCTTATCTCAATTTCGCCTTCTAATGGGAACACTACCACTTAATGACCCTGTTCACAGGGGTGCTGGGCAGATTAATGACTGTAAAGCATCATGAAGATGTCACATTTTTCACATGTGCCTAATATTATTGTTGTAGCTGAGCTGGTTTGCCCAATACACTGTTCAAACGTCTCATCACTCATGTTACCCTTCAATGAAAGAGGAAGCCTTAGAAGGCCTGCTGCAAACAGACTAAAGAATTTTGGACAAGAAATTAAGAAAAAAAATATATAAACCTGGAATATGCTTGGGTAATTTATATTCTGGCATTGGGATTATGAACAAACTGTCATTTGTGTAGAGAAACTTCTGCTAAACTTGCCAGCACAGAGTTACAAACAAAACTCAACATCAACATAGATCAAATTTCGGCATCTCCCTAGGCTAATATACAGTAGACAAATATAGGCTGTAATCTAGCTCCATTCCTAAGAGAAAAGTGGGTCATTTTAATAGGAATACATAGATGACACTAATACATTTGGATAGAAAACAATGATGGCAGTTAATATAAATAATGAATGGAAGGATAAATTATTTTTCTTTTTTAAGTTGTTTTTAACTACATCTTTTACATTTTACATCTTTTTTGTTTGTTTGTATTATTATTTATTTGTATTATGACAGTGCCATGAGGCCAGGGCCCCATTGTGCTATGTGAAGAAGAGGGTCCCTACCCAAAATAATGTAAGTTTAAGTGGAGAGACAAGGACCGATATGACAGACAGACTGGGGGGTAGATGACTGTCCTCAGTAAGAGGAGCAGTGGTCGGAGCACACTAGCTTCTTAACCACTTTATTATACTTTTCTAATTGTAGGTAGGAAATGAGGGTTGCAACTCTACTTATGATGTACAAATACCTTTAAACAAAATGTGATGCAAACATTTGCAAGATAATAATTTTATAAATTAGACGACAGTAGTTGAATATATTTTGTAAGTGTTACAGTGAAGTCTTAACCAAAAAGGTGACCCTGAAAAGCTTCTCGAGGTTCCTTGTTTGTTGTGCCCAACATTTCTACACCCAAGGTGCTTTGGTTTGCAAATAAATCTGTGTGATTTTTTTACTAATTGCTAGACCTGAAAATTCAAACTGGGATCCAAGAATCAACCTGTGCTTTTTCCTTCTTATGCAACATCAACTGTAATGCAAGTCCTGAAGGGCCAAAGCAAACCCTTAGTGACACATATGCAATTCCAATTAGCTTCAATGGGCTTGCACAAATGTAACTGATTTTGCATTTAATAAAGTCAGTGGGAGTGTTGACTTCAGTGGAATGCAGGACAAGATTTCGTGACCAGAAGGGGAATAAAATATGCAAACACAAGCATTACCATAGTCAAACCACAGGCAGAACTTTGCTGTAAACCAGCTTCAGTGTAGCTAAACTGTGTCTCAATCCAGGTATGGGAATATCAGAAGGTCTGGAGTTTGGAAGCTTATCCAAACCATATGAACCTATCCCCCACATGGTTACTCAGTCTTCTGTCCCACACAGTTCTCCTACATCCTTACCTGGACTTGTTAGAGGAAAGCCTGGAGGACTGGCCTCTTTAATGGATGATTTTTTCTCCTCACCAGTGTCTTTGGGGACCATCAAGTAGGGCCACTGTTCCCCCTACAAATCCTGGATGGTTCTTTTGTGTCTGTGTGGGTAACATACTACAGCACAGAGCAATTCCCTCATGTCAACTCTATTTTGTCTCAGAAAAAGGATGCAATTTGAAAGGCTGAGTTAAATTCAAGGCCTTCTGCTAGGGACCCTCCTTAGCTAAGCAGGTAAACAAGATGGACACCATTGTTGTTGTTGAGTACTGACAATGTGCCGGCTCCCTGCTATACTGTACTAAGGCACTGTCCCAGCCCTAAAGAGCTTACATTTGCTGTAACATTTGCTGTAAAGAGCTTACATTTGCTAACCAGTCACAACTAACCCTGCTCAAAATTCAAAAACCTGTCCCAAATATTTCAGTCTTCCTAGCAGGAAAAATATTCTTCACACTAACTTGGTGAGAAATTTCAAATTTTCATAAAAATTCATGTATTCAAAGCCAGACAAGTGTTGAGTATATATATATTACCTGGTGCTAGTTGTATTTCTGTCTCCATAAAATGAAGACAAACTAAGCAGTGTTATAACTGTAGCACAGAAATCTCAAAAGGTCAGCTTGAAAATTATATTTAATGCTATTCCATTGCAATGATCTTTGTATTCTGAAAATGGTATTTTATTTTTAGATTACTTTGAATCATCATTGTATCTATAATGCTAAAGATATTTCAATGACGCATTAAATAAAGACAAAGATCTGAAAGACCTGTGATTCCAGTCAAAACAGCTTTTGACACACACTGCATTTGAAAAACAGAAGTCAGTTCAATGCATAGCATGCTTCCTCAAAGGAAGATTGTGTTATTATATAAAAAGAAAGGTAATAAATGTTCGAAGAATGTTTTTAATGTACAAACATCTACTGTGACATGGCTAGAAAGGGTTAAACATCCTGCAAAATAAATAACCCATAGAAGCCATGTGAGGAGATAATGTTTGTGTTTCAGTGTATTTACATATGTATGAGTAGGATCCGCAATGTAATCAACAGTCCCTGTCTATGCTGTATGCTGATAATTCAGAGGTCAAAAGAACATCCTATCACGTAAATGAATTGTAAACACGGGATATCTCAGTATTCATCTCTCTTTGAAATGTATTGTGAATGGTGGAGGAACAAGCAAATGGCCTTAGCTAAGTACTGGTGATGGACCTCCTTCAAAGTCATCCTAATTACCTTTTGTTCCCTGAGGAATTTCAATTTGTCAAAAGACATGAAATTGTATAAGAGATCCTTGGGTCCTGATTCTGTCATCTCAGATTTGCTTAGACTTCATCAGGGGACGTTTGAGTCGCAAGACTGAGGTCCCAGTTATGCTGGTACACCCTGAATGTGAGATTTAGACATTGGACTATAACCTATGAACTGAATTCTAAAGGAACTCTTTGCAACTATAACGCTCACCATCTCTGCTATGAATCTGCATCTCAATGAATTGAACTCATGTCTGTATGTATATTGATCTTTTAACCATACTCTCTCTCTCTCTCGTTTTTGAATAATTTTTAGTTTAGTTAATAAGAATTGGCTGTAGCATGTATTTGGGTAAGATCTGAAACATTCATTAACCTGGGAGGTTGTGTGTCCAATTCTTTGGGATTGGTAGAACCTTTTCTTTTATATGATGAAATAAGATTTACAGAAATTTTCATCATATTTGACGTGGGTACCTGGATGAAGGCCTGAGACTGGACCCGAGTTTGGACTTCTGAGTACCAGTAAGATAATAAAGAAGCTGTTTTGTGCTGGGATTGGTAAATCTAAGTATTGGAATATCCACCAGCTTTATGGGGATTGTCTGACCCATTCTTTGCAGTTTACCCTAATTGAATGACCATGTTGAGTCTGAACTTTTGATGAGCTTAAACTTAACCCAGACTTGATGTCTCTGTCTGAACTTTTAATCAAAGCTCTGACCTGCGAACTACTCATGACACCCCCCTCCCCTTAAGTAGCCATCTCCCCTTTTCTCTTTCTGAATTTACATTTTAACCTGTTTTATCCTGTAGAATCTTGATTGATTATACATGACCATTATGATCTGTTAATCACTTTGTTTACTTCTGTGTATAAATATTGATGCTCACCCCTAATAAACTTGCCACACTTACTCTGAAGCCTTTCAAGCTAAGGATAGTGTGAGCCCGTTGATCAACGAATTGGTGTCTGGTCTCTGACAGATTGTGAGCCCCATACCAACTCCGCACGAACTCGGGTGCTGGAGAGGTGAGTAAGGACTTGCTTTTTACCTAACAATTTGGGGGCTCGTCCGGGATTTCCTTCTGGTGCGGTGCCTCTGTCCAGTGGTCAGACCACTCATATCGAATTGGCAGGCGCCACAGGAGATTTCTCCCAGCCAATTCAATATTGAGGGGTCGTGTACTGGACAGCAGGATAAACGCCAGTTGGAGGGCTCCTGTCAGACACCATGGGTCAAGGGACTAGCGTGCCACTTGAGAGTCTGTTGGGGAATGTAAATAAGTTATGGAACGAAGGGAAACTCCCAGTACAGACAGGAATGTCTAGGAGGAAGTTGTACACACTGTGTGTAAGGAATTGGACTGGGTATACCGCAGTATTGGCCGACCCGGAGATGAGGTGGCCTTCGTATGGCTCTTTCGAACAGGCTGCCTTAAGAGGAGTAAGGAGCCAGATCGAAAAAGACCATCCGGGACAGTTATGTTACTGGTTTTGTTGGGACACAGCAGCAGAGCTGTGGAAATCTTTAAAAATTATGGCAGTCAGGTATTCTCCCGAGAGTGAACCCCCTCCATGTTATTTCGATGAAGGGTGTAAACCACGGCGTGTTTTGACTCGTCAGTTGGTCCCCACTGCACCTGCCCCTATTCCTCCGCAGGGGGACTCTCTCCAGGGCGCAGAGGGGAATCTGCAGGACTCCAGATCGGAATCTCTGCAGAGGGATAAGGGGGAAATGGAAGGGCACACCTCGGGAGGAGTAATTACTAGGCAAAAGATCAAGCAGATGCAGCAGGTTGCATACCCCTCCCCTGGGGACACCCAGAGGGTCCGGTCGCATCCGCAGATACTTACACCAGGGACGAATACACCCCTGCACCACCAGCTCAGCCCGTTCCCCAGGCCTGGATCAACTACGGGCAACAGCAGCAGCTGCAGCAAACTCAGCCTCCTCAATGACGGTACCCCAGGGGCGAAGGCAAACAATGTGATGGTCTTATTTCCTTAATGTCTTTAGCCGGCTCCTTCCTCACTTTCTCCCCTCCCAGCAAAGAGCCTTGTCTAACCCTTTCAGTCCAAGGACTGCCTGTCTCCTTCCTCATTGATACTGGAGCTACTTTCTCTCTTTTAAATCATGCCCCCTCTCCCTGGCTATCCTCTGAGGTTAAAACTGCAACTGGGGTGGAGGGCAACCCACAGTCTCTGGGACTCACTTTGCCTCTAAATGTTATTTTTGCTGATAAATGTTTTTCTCACCGTTTTCTTTTTTCCCCAGCTTGTCCGATCCCTTTGATGGGCCGGGATTTACTCTGTAAGCTTGAGGCTACTTTAACCTGCACTCCTGAAGGGGAAGGATTATTGATGACAGTGTTAGGAGATTCGGCCCCAACTCAGGGTAATTGGGAAAAACCCCCCCCTCTCTCCCCTGACCTCACTGACTTGCCTTTAACCCTCTGGGGAATTTCTGACACTGATGTTGGCCTGCTCCTTTTGGCAGAGCCAGTAAGGATTCAAGTGAAGCCCTCCTTAACCCCCCCCGTCAGTCCCTCAATACCCCCTGTCGCTGGAAGCCCGGGAGGGCATCCGCCCCATTATCGAGGGATTCATTGCACAAAAGCTAGTCCGCCCTCAGCGCACTCCCTGTAACACCCCTATACTGCCTGTCAAAAAGCCTCCTAAAAAGGACGGAGACCCTATTCGTTGGCGCTTTGTACAGGATCTACGGGTTGTTAATCAGTATGTGGTCCCTCTTCATGCAGTAGTTCCTGATCCAGCTACTATCATCAGCCAAATCCCCTGGGATGCTGAGTGGTTCACTGTTAAAATCAGCCTTTTTCAGCATTCCTGTGCACCCAGACTCTCAGTATCTCTTTGGTTTCACCTGGGAGGGACAAAGTTATGTCTGGCAACAACTTCCTCAAGGCTACAGAGACAGCCCCACGATTTTCAGCCAATGCCTCCGCCACGACTTGGAAGGCTTCACCAGTCCGCAGGGATCCACGTTAGTCCTATACGTAGATGACATCCTATTGGGTAACCGCGAAGAAGCTGCCCTCCGCATCGATGGTAAGGCACTTTTATTATACCTACACACCAGAGGCCACAAGGTAGACCCTAACAAGATTCAGTGGGTCTCACAGAAGGTCCGATATCTGGGCTTCCTGTTAACCCCAGAGGGGAGACAAATGGACCCAGTCCGCATAAAGACTATCCAAAACTGCCCTCTGCCAAACACCAAGAAACAAATTCGAGGTTTCTTAGGATTAATTGGCTTCTGTCGCCCCTGGTTGCTGTCCTGCGGTGAGTTAAGCAAACCGCTCCACCGACTCACTGCTAACCTTGCTCCTGACCCTTTGCAGTGGTCCCCGGACACAATCCAAGCCTTTCAGTTACTCAAGGACAGTGTGGCCTCCTCCATGTCTCTCCGCCCCCCCAATTACAGCAAACCCTTTCACCTTTTTGTCCACGAGAGGGGCGGAATTGCTAGTGGCGTCCTTACCCAGCTGAGCGGGCCCAACCATTTCCTGCTTGCTTTTTACTCTCAGCAGATCGACCCTGTCGCTCAGGGAACCCCATCCTGCATCCGGACTCTGGCAGCAGCTGCCCTGCTGATCACAAAGGTAAAGAGCCTGACCCTGGGTCATTTTACCACGGTTTGGACCTCTCATGCCTTGTCAGTCCTTCTGCGTAGGGGCACAACCCAAGTCTTTTCGGCCATGTTTCCCCCATCTTAAATATCCTCCAGAAAAGGACTTTGATAGGTTTTGATTACGTTTGTTTGGCAAAAACAATCAATTTCAATGCTCTTTAACTCATTATGATTCTTTTCCTTTTGTGTGTTCCAATCAATACATTTCTAACTCTTGGCATGAATTTTATAGCATGTTTGCCATGGTAGTAAGCAGGCTGAAGTCTTTATACATCAAACCATAAATATCGTTTAATTTTATTTAATGCTGGTTTATGTTAATACCTTTAACTCTTTGGGCCCATATATTCCATCTAAATATATACAACAAGGCTTCAAGGTCATTTTTGGTTCTTCTGTAAATATCATACTGTCATAAAATGTCCTAAAGACCCCAGGGCTGTTACACTGATTTTCCTAAATAGAGATTGAGCCCCATTGTACCTAATAGGAAAAAAGTGCTTGCCCCCAAAGAATTTTCAGTTCATTCAGAAAAAAAAAACAGACTAGGAGGACGGAGAAGGAGTAAAATTCCACAATTAACAGATGGGTTACATGGAAATATAAAGGCTCCAGCCCTGCAACTGGCTCCCCATGGTTGGATCCATACACCTGCACAAAAGCCACAATGACTTCAGAATCGGTATTTCAGAAAAAAAAATGTGCTTATTTTATAATATTTAGTTAGATTTATTTTTAGCACTCATCTTAAACTGTGGGTGCTTTACACTAAAACAAGAATTCACACATGCACATTACAAACTAAAGGAAGTTACAGTGTCAGAGGCCAAAATACAACATCACGACTAAAGTTGGGAAAAGTTTAGTTAACTTTATTTACACCTTTGCACTTTTGATTTTCATCAAAACAAGGTAGCTGATGAAAATGGGAAGTGCAGAAGTGTACAATAATGAAGCCGAACAAGCCCTCAAAGTTAAGTAAAATTATCTAGATAGAGATGCAAATATAACGTATTGAGTTCTGTGGATCTCTGAGCAGGGGTAAGGATTTACAGAAATAGATCAGATGCCCATTTGAGCCCTGAAGCCAGATCCAACTCGCCTTATTTATGAGAGTTATCCCACTGAAGTCATGAATATTGTGGGCAGACTTTGGTCTCCAATTTGGCAGCAAACTGGACACATTTCAATAATGTGAGCAGGACACATGAATCAAGCTTTCTATAGATGCTAGTATAAATGGATATGCACATATCTGACAATGATACAAGGTGCTAACATAAAAATGCTTGCGTTTAAACAAGAAAAGATTTCTCTCTCTCTCTCAGCACTCACACCTATCTCCGTGACACCACTGATTTCCTGAAAAAACTACAATGCATTGGTGACCTCCCAGAAAACACCATCCTAGCCACCACGGATGTAGAGGCTCTCTACACAAATATCCCACACACGGATGGAATACAAGCTGTCAGGAACAGTATCCCTGATGATGACACAGCACAACTTGTTGCTGAGCTCTGTGACTTTATCCTCACGCACAACTATTTCAAATTTGGTGACAATATATACCTCCAGACCAGTGGCACTGCTATGGGCACCCGCATGGCCCCACAATATGCCAACATTTTTATGGCTGACCTGGAACAACGCTTCCTCAGCTCTCATCCACTCACGCCTCTTCTCTACCTATGCTACATTGATGACATCTTCATCATCTGGACCCATGGGAAGGAGACCCTGGAAGAATTCCACCATGACTTCAACAGCTTCCACCTCACCATCAACCTCAGCCTGGACCAATCTACACGGGAGGTCCACTTCCTAGACACCACAGTACAAATAAGCGAAAGCCACGTTAACACCACCCTATACCGAAAACCCACTGACCACTACGCCTACCTTCATGCCTCCAGCTTCCATCCCGGACACACCACACGATCCATCGTCTACAGCCAAGCGCTGAGGTACAACCGCATCTGCTCCAACCCCTCAGACAGAGACCAACACCTACAAGATCTTCACCAAGCATTCTCAAAACTACGACACCCACACAAGGAAATAAAGAAAATCAATCAATAGAGCCAGACGTGTACCCAGAAGCCTCCTGCTACAAGACAGGCCCAAAAAAGAAACCAACAGAACTCCACTGGCCATCACCTACAGTCCTCAGCTTAAACCTCTCCAACGCATCATCAGTGATCTATAACCCATCCTGGACAATGATCCCTCACTTTCACAGACCTTGGGAGGCAGGCCAGTCCTCGCCCACAGACAACCCGCCAACCTTAAGCATATTCTCACCAGCCACCATGCACCGCACCATAACAACCCTAACTCAGGAACCAACCCATGCAACAAACCTCGATGCCAACTCTGCCCACATATCTACACCAGCAACACCATCACAGGACCTAACCAGATCAGCTTCAACATCACTGGCTCATTCACCTGCACGTCCACCAATGTTATATATGCCATCATGTGCCAGCAATGCCCCTCTGCTATGTACATTGGCCAAACTGGACAGTCACTACGCAAGAGGATAAATGGACACAAGTCAGATATCAGGAATGGCAATATACAAAAACCTGTAGGAGAACACTTCAACCTCCCTGGCCACACAATAGCAGATGTAAAGATAGCCATCTTACAGCAAAAAAACTTCAGGACCAGACTCCAAAGAGAAACTGCTGAACTCCAGTTCATTTGCAAATCTGACACCATCAGATCAGGATTAAACGAAGACTGTGAATGGCTATCCAACTACAGAAGCAGTTTCTCCTCCCTTGGTGTTCACACCTCGACTGCTAGCAGAGCACCTCACCCTCCCTGATTGAATTAACCTCGTTATCTCCATACTGATTTATACCTGCCTCTGGAAATTTCCATTACTTGTGTCTGATGAAGTGGGCATTCACCCACGAAAGCTTATGCTCCAATACTTCTGTTAGTCTTAAAGGTGCCACAGGACCCTCTGTTGCGTCTCTCTCTCATGTTTACACAATGCCAGAAACAGATTGTGATAAAGACCAGGAAGCCCATATCGTCACTTTCTTCCATGCAGAAAGTTGACCAGAAAAAAATTAATATGACTTATTCTGACTTAGCATTTGAGCAAATGTATAAAGAAACCACAGTGCCTCAGAAAGAGAGATAGAAATAAAATAGTATTACAGCAGCAACAGTAAATTATGTTTGTCTTCCTTTAGGAGGACTTAACCGAGACAGGCCATATGGATTTTGTCTTTTGCGGAGAATGAGAAAGCACTATCAAAACAGCATTAGTCTGTTTCCACTATAGGGTAAGATCATAATGAGGAGCATGAAAATACAATAAACCCTCAAGTTACAGGGATAAACTTCTCCTCTGTACCTTTCTTGCCAAATTGTAACTCAGTACCTCTGACACAAACCCAGAGTAGCTATGCTTCTCTTTTCAGTTACCACCATTTAAATCCAGAGTAACTCAACTGAATTGAGACTCAAGCATCTATTCAACACTAATTTTGTTCTGATCACATTATTGCCCAATAAAACTGAGTTTAGAATGAAGCAAAACATAACACTTTAGTAGAAATAAAAAGGGAAGTTTTCTGTTCAGCTGAAGCGGAGCACAATGTGTCAGTCAGGAAGGAAGTAAAGATGCTTGGTTCCAAGAGAACCACAGATATTACCATCTTGACACATGATGAATTATAGGAATAAAACCTGAGCAGCAGGTTGAGTATATTAGCATAGGATACATAAACAGTACCTCAATGGCAGTTTCTCATTATTAGCCATCTCCACTAAGTGCCAAATTACCATATGCAGGCTGCTTGGAATTCTATTAGTCTCAAATAGAGTCAATCTACTGTAGAAAATTATCAGATCAGTTATTCATGAAACTCAGATAACTGGTATATCTATGAAGGCTTTTCTTTCTCTATATGATTTCCTATGTGCAGATCTAGGCTGTCTGAACACTGATTAAAAGTATCATTTACCATCTAGGCTGACAGGAGCACTGATTCATCAGTTCACTGCAATAGATAGCAAACCTTTTTAGAGTACAATAAAACACTCCAAAACTCAGTCAAGATGGTCACAAGTAGAACCAATGAGCTTCCCAAAGTCAGAAGGGCAGATTTTCAACTGGGATAAACTGTTCGCTGAAGCCAATGGAGCTATGACAATTTCCACCAGCAGAGATTGTGCCCTAGAATGTTTCCAAAAACTATGCTGATTAACTCCCCTGCAGACATATTAGATTCACAATGTGGATCAACTTATCCCTTGCTAAATGATATAAACCAGAAAAAAGATAAAAAGCAGCAATTATATAGCTTATTCTGCATTTTAATTAAAGCAAGAAGCTGTTAAGTTGAACACACGGTAATACAGGTAACACTTTTAGATGTACAGATAGATGGCGTCACATGAAAGGAGAGCATATATCTCAGGTGTGCTAAAATCAAAACAAGTTACTTGAGTAAGGTGAAAAATCCCTCCTAGGTAAATTGCAATAGGAAAATTTAAGGACAACCACAAATTAAAGATTACAAAGGAAAGATGGTTTTTGTGGCAGATGTTATTTAGTCATGTCAGATTATGTACTATCAGGGTAGAAACTTCTTTCCCATTGCTAAACTTTTCAAGGTGCACTTTATAAAGTGAAACATAAATCAGTTGCCTCTGAAGAAGGGAAAAAAGTGTCCTTCAATCAGTTAGGATATACCTATACTTTTAGTGATGGAGTCCTCAAAAATTAAATTCTTCCATTTCTAAGAATGTGTTAGAGGAGGACTTTTCATTTCTATTCCCAGCCACAATTAGCTTGCTGTGTAACACTGGACAATTGCTTTCTCTTTGTTTCTCACTTTACCATATGCAAATAGATGAAATACGCCTGACAAAAGAGTGCTTTAACCAATGTGTGCAAAGTGCATTGAGACCCTCAGAAATAAGGTTCTGCAGTTTCTTCTTTCCTAGGCTATATCTACACTGCCACTTATGTCAGCAAAATTTACGTCGCTCAGGGGTGTGAAAAAACCACACCCCCTGAGCGACATAAGTTTCGCCGGCATAAGTGGTAGTGTGCACAGTGGCCATGTTGGTGAGAGAGTTTCTCCCGCTGACATAGCTACGCTGCTTGGGGAGATGGTTTTATTACGTTGACAGGAGAGCTCTCTCCCATCGGCATAGAATGTCTATATGAGCGATCTTACCGCAGCACAGCTGCATCGGTACAGCTGTGCCGCTGTAAGCTCGCTAGCGTAGACATGGCCCTAGACTGATAAGACAGTGATGTCTGAACTGACTCTTCTTATGCTGCTGATATTCCAGTCTCAAAGTTAAAGATTCATCAATCTTTTCCCTTTTTACACTCAGCAGTCGTTTTATATCTTTGAGCAGGGATGGAGAGCTGCCGTAGTGGTCTGGAATGCCGCTCCAGCACCTGAAATCCAAGACAGGATTACGCTCCAGCTCTTCAGAAATAAAAATGTATATTGACAGCTAGAGCAGGGCCGGAGGTCAGGGGTAGGGTGGGGATCTCAATTCAGGTAGGACCCAGCAGACGGAGGCCTCCAGTTTGTTCTTCCCCCACCCTCTCCAAAACAAGAGAGCAGCACTCTAGCTCCTCTGATTTTCCCCTCTCTTTGGTCCAAGCCAACATGAGGGAAGAAGAGTCCCGCATTTCAGCAATGCTCTAGACCTTCTTTGTTCACCTTTCTCTCTTCTCCATGTTGCTCCCCACTCTATACTCTGAGCTGTTTGGTAGGTGGCACTCTAGCTTCAATGAGTCCCGTCTGTACTCCTTTGTGGTCCAGCTAGTGTCACTATAGCATCTGGCACACCACTCTATTGTCCTGAAGGTCCAATGAGCCTCACTACACAGGTGTCGTGTGTCACCCACACTGCTGTCACTTGCTGCCGTGGCCCATGGAAGCTCTGAACTCTATCCTGGTCATTTCCCCAGCCCCACCATATATCTGGCCTGGGGCCTATATGGCACAGGTGGGTATCACCCAACACCCTCCCACCTTGATTACCATCCCACTGGACTCTGTCGTGCCCCCCTCTACCACACCCTCACATTGTCTGGGGCTTAGGGTGACCAGATGTCCCAATTTTATAGGGACAGTCCAGATATTTGGGGCTTTGTCTTATACAGGCACCTTTTATCCCCCATCCCCGTCCCGATTTTTCACACTTGCTGTCTGGGGCTTCCTGAACCTGCAGGAGCAGCTACAGTCAGTGCTTCTGGGACGGGGGGCACCCTTGCAGAGACTATCTCAAACATGACAGAATTACCAACTTGAGATCATTTCTGCCAGCAGGGCCAGCTCTAGCATTTTTGCCGCCCCAAGCAGGGAAAAAAAAAAAAGAAGAAGCCGCGATCGCAAGTTCTACCGCCGCTTCATTCTACAGCGGCAATTCGGCGACAGGTCCTTCACTCCGAGAGGGAGTGACGGCCCCGCCGCCGAACGGCCGGATGTGCCACCTCCCTCTTCATTGGGTGCCCCGGGCACCTGCTTGCTAGGCTGGTGCCTGGAGCCAGCCCTGCTGCCAGGCTCCAGTACTAGAAAGTTTAGTACTACTTTGCTGCCTGTGAAATATAGTGAACAGCTCTTTCCCAAACCACATTAAAACCAAGTATATTATTTACCTGCACTTACTATAACCATCTGCTATGTTACCAAATTCAATTAAGAACAACAATCATATGACAGAGGCATTTAAAATAAAGTTATTGCCTGGGCAAACTAAATCCATGTGTACTCCAGGAGAGCCATCCATCTTTATATCATATGTTTTTCAATTACACATTTAATACACAAGGAATAAAAACCTGAACAAACATATAAAAATGACAGAAAAATGTTTTTGGTGGGTTGACAGTGCAGATGTGTTGCATATTCTCTCATTATATGGCCTTATTTGCAACTGGACACTTTGCATTCACTAATTTTAAGAGATTCATGCAGAGCCCTGTAATACTAACAACATACTTCTTGTTCAGCCATCAAAAGTGGACACGATACCAGAAAATGACCCAAAGCAGCAGCAAGAAACACCTGATCCAAACTCCCATGAACTTGTCAGATCCCGGTCTGAACTTCTAGACTGGCTCCAACCTCCAGTAGGTTGAACAAAATCCCAAATACAGATAACTTCTGCTCCAAATGTTGTAGCTCATGTTAACCTGCACATTAAATAGAATAAAGTTCTTCTGGATGTATTAAAACTGAAATTTAATACAAAAATATGAACCTGACTCTCCTCAAGACTGGTGAATAACTGCTGATTGGCACAATGCCTTGCTTAGTTCCCTGCAGTACTTTGTAGTCCAAAGCCTAAAAGCATGACACATCACATATGCATGTCCTGTACTGTGGTTTATTTGAAATAGAAGGGCAACACTCATTTTTTATGAACTATGCTCTTTTGCAGTTCAGTAAGCTATTCTTCCACCTGTGTGTTAATGGCAATCTCTCTGTTAGGCATCCGAAGAAAGTGTTTCTTGACTGAATCTGAAAGCTGGGGTTATTCATTAATAATTTAAGATGGAAAATACTGCATTTTTTTCAGAATAAAAAGTGTCAGGACACAGGTTACACTAGAAGATGCTTCACTTGATGCATTGACAAGATGGGGGAGGTGTATTTTGTTTTTTCAATTTAATACTTACCAAAGTTTTTTATGTTTAGAAAATTTTTAAAGTGAAAAATAGCACAATTCCCTTATGAAGTACTAATTTTCTATAATACAGAAAAGTAGTGAGTGTGATTTATAATGAAATTCAGTAATTAGTACTACCTCATGCTACACCCTTTGTGTGAGCGCATGCATGTGCGTGTGTGGTGTTTCAAGATAAAATCATAAGTATTGGAGTCTTGTATTTGGGTGTCTTCTCCTAAAGCCACAGTTCCTGGAATCACATGATTAGGGGAAAATCCCAGCTTTAATTTATTTATTTTAAATAGACATTTCTAGCTCTCCTAGAAGCAGATGTTTGAGAACAGAGGGATAGAATTTAAGGCCTGAAGTGTCTACAGATCATCTAGTCCAGGGTCGGCAACCTCTGGCATGTGGCTCACCAGGGTAAGAACCCTGGCAGGCCGGGCCAGTTTGTTTACCTGCCGCATCGCAGGTTCGGCAGATCGCAGCTCCCTCTGGCCGCGGTTCGCCGCTCCAGGCCAATGGGGGTGGCGGGAAACTGTAGCCAGCACATTCCTCGGCCCGCGCCGCTTCCCACAGCCCCCACTAGCCTGGAGCAGTGAACCGCGGCCAAGGGGAGCCACAATCAGCCGAAACTGCGGACGTGGCAGGTAAACAAACTGGCCTGGCCTGCCAGGGTGCTTACCCTGGCGAGCCGCGCGCCAGAAGTTGCCGACCCCTGATATAGTCTGACCTCCTGTGCAACACAGGCCACTAATGCCACTTAGCACCCGCACACTAAAGCCAACAATTTAAATTAGGACAAATTATTTCAGCCCACAGGAGACTGGACTATTATGTGCCACAGGCAGAGAACAGAACAGACCGGAGATGAAAGTGGGCGGGTACTGCATACCGATAAGAAGTGGGCGCCGGTACCGGCCCGTACACAGCCCACGTTAAAGCGCTGCTGTGCCCCTTTCCCTCCCCACCCTCCCCCAGGGCTGCCGATGGGGTGGAGGGGAGACAAAAGGGGCAGCTGCCCCAGGGCCCAGCGATTTGAAAGAGCCCAGGGTTCCTGGACGCTGCCACCACTACTGCGACAGCAGCTGGAGCCCCGGGCCCTTTAAATTGCCGCCGGAGCCCCGAGCAGCACAGGCCGGGCAGCGTGGAAGGGCTGGCTGGGGGAGGCTGACCACCCCTAGCCCCGTCCCTTCCGCCTGAGACCCTGCCCCTTCCGGGGCCCCAGAGCTAGGCCCCTGTCATAACTATAAAGGGAAGGGTAACAGCTCTCCTGTGTACAGTACTATAAAATCCCTCCTGGCCAGAGACTCCAAAATCCTTTTACCTGTAAAGGGTTAAGAAGCTCAGGTAACCTGGCTGACACCTGACCCAAAGGACCAATAAGGGGACAAGATACTTTCAAATCTTGGGCGGGGGGGGGAAGGCTTTTGTTTGTGCTCTTTGTTTGGGAAGTTGTTCACTCTTGGGACTGAGAGGGACCAGACATCAATCCAGGTTCTCCAAATCTTTCTGAACAAGTCTCTCATATTTCAAACTTGTAAGTAAACAGCCAGGCAAGGCGTGTTAGTTTATCTTTGTTTTTTCAACTTGTAAATGTACCTTTTGCTAGAGTGTTTATCTTTGTTTGCTGTACTTTGAACCTAAGGCTAGAGGGGAGTCCTCTGAGCTCTTTAAGTTTGATTACACTGTAAAGTTATTTTTCCATCCTGATTTTACAGAGATGATTTTTACCTTTTTCTTTAATTAAAAGCCTTCTTTTTAAGAACCTGATTGATTTTTCCTTGTTTTTAGATCCAAGGGGGTTGGATCTTGATCCACCAGGAGTTGGTGGGAGGAAGGAGGGGGGATGGTTAATTTCTCCTTGTTTTAAGATCCAAGGGGTTTGGATCTGTATTCACCAGGGAATTGGTGAAGAGTCTCTCAAGGCTACCTAGGGAAGGGAATTAACTTTGGGAATGGTGGCAGCGGACCAGATCTAAGCTGGTAGTTAAGTTTAGAAGTTTTCATGCAGGCCCCCACATTTGTACCCTAAAGTTCAGAGTGGGGAAGCAGCCTTGACAGCCCCCGTACTGGTAAGTATTTTATCTTACTTTCACCCCTGGTACAGACTGAGGTGCACCAGTGCCCAAGACCCCTGCAGTGGCAGGAAATTGATTAAGTCACACATATCCAGACAATCCTAGCAAGTGACATACACCCCATGCTTCAGAGGAATGTGAAAACTTCCCAAGGTCACTGCCAATATGACCTGAGGGAAAATTCCTTTGTGATCGCACATATGATGATCAGTTAGACCCTGAGCTTGTGAGCAAGAACCAGCAAGCCAAGAACCTGGGAGAGAGAATGCTTGGTGCCACCTCCGAACAGCCGCCCACCCCTTTCAGTATCCCATCTCCAGCTGTGGCAATCTTTGATGCTTCAGAGAAAGGAGACAAAAACAGAGTACAGTGGAGGGGGGGGGAAATCCCTCCCTGATCCCTACAGGCTCCACGCCACAAGACAGCAAACAAAGAGCTCCAATTTTTTTTTTTATTTTTTTTTTAAATCTCATGCTTTCTAAATCAATCTAGTGATTTCGGGCAAAGGCTGAGGAGTTTTTGTACACTTGGCCCCAGCAATATGTTACATAGTTGGCCCCAACCCTGCAAACACTTATGACTGTGCTTACAGTTAAGAACATTTGCAGGACTGTGCCTTAATTGTCATCACATCTGGAAAAAGGCTTTATCAAAAGGGAATGGGGGAGTCTTATCTTTTGATATGAGTACAGTCAGGGCCGGCTCCAGGCACCAGCTTACTAAGCAGGTGCTTGGGGCGGCCACTTCGGAGAGGGGCGGCAGGTCCAGCTGTTCGGCGGCAATTCGACGGACGGTCCCTCACTCCCGCTCAGAGCGAAGGACCTCCCGCCGAATTGCCGCCGCAGATCGCGATCGCAATTGCTTTTTTGTTTGTTTGGCTGCTTGGGGTGGCCAAAACTCTGGAGCCGGCTCTGAGTACAGTCAGGGTTAATCTGAACTCCTCTAGTAAGGGGATCTCCACCTGTACCCTCTCTACCCCCAGTGCCTGCTAGACTAAATTCTCTCCCACATCACTACTCCAGGGGAGCACCAGGCCCTGGCTTTGAAACGTACAAGGGCATACTCATTCTTGAGGAAACTAAAATAGGCCCCCAAAATGGAATTTTGAATTTGCAATTTAATGATTAGCCAGATATGTTGTTAAACAACATTTTCCTTGGTTAATGATATGTGCTTAGGACACATTTATTGACAGAGAGATGTTCAAAAGTACCTAAGAGCACAAACCTTATAGAAAAAAATCAGTGGGGTATATGGATACTTTCGAAAATCAATTCATTGGATACTTTAGAAAATCTCTCCTTTAAAGTGCAATATTTTAAAAGAAAGAAGTATAACATTCACTGGTAGTGAGGTAGAAAAAATAACAGGCATCAGAGAACTAAAATAAATCTGAGTCAGAAATTCCTTTCTGTATTTTTGTTTTCTTTTTTTCTTTTTTATATCCCTATTATCTTCTTAACATTATTCTAAAAACAGGAAGCTCCATCAAAATCACGATGACTGGAATGAAGGCCAAAAATTGCATCCCTTTAACATATTGTTTTCAAGGTTATTAAGGCCACAATCATGTGAACACTAGTTTCCAGGATTGAAGTCTAAATCAATAAAGATATTTGGAGGCAGTAGATCAGCAAAACAGAGAGTTCTGTATTGAACTAGTGTGTGAATTTCAGAATTAGAATTTCAGAAGTTTAAGATTAACTAAAACTGACTGTCCTAATCATGCCAGACTCCAAGGGGAAGTTTTTTCAAAGTATTTATCCTCTGAGGATCAAAAAGTGCTTTAAACTAAGATTAACTAAACCAACCCTCTGAATATTCTTGTGAGGTGGATAAGGAGTATATAGAAATCACTTCCGCCACTGCTGAAAGGTATCTACCTTTGTAGTAGAACACAGCAACTATTTAGCAGAGCACAAAAAGAGTACACCACAACTGAAGGGCCAAAACGTAGAGGAAAACATCTCCATGGACTCCATGCCATGCTTTGGGAAATTCCAGATCAGAACCTTTTAGCTCAGGATTTTAATGCTCCAATTACCAGCATCTCTATATGTTTGCTTAAAAGTGGTATACATGCATCATATAATTCATATTCATTAGTTATAAAGTGCCATACAGAACATGGCACTTCACAAAAATATATGAAGCCTACATCCTTGCACCAAAAGACCTTACTGTCTGGGGCTAGCTTGTGATTGAGCGTTTATCTCTGAGTAACAGGCAGCATGCAGCTGTACCAGCCCATGACAAGCCCTGAGTGGCACAGAGTGGGGACTCAGATTCTCATTGCTTTCTTGCCCACAAATTTGGAGGGAAGTCATTTACTGCAGCCTTTGAAAGGGTGCAAATTGCCCACCCCACCCCCGCACTTGCATGCTTTGTCAGCTGTCCTGGCTGGTGGGGAGGAGAGCCGAAACATCACCCAATCCTCACACCTCTATGTCCCCTCCTCACCCACTTGCTCCCTGTGGGCAGGAGAAAGCAGCTCTAAACTTCACACAGGACTGAAGATCTGGGAAGCACAGTCACACAATGAAAGGGCCTTACACTCCAGTGTGGGTGCACTGAGGCTAGGGACAATTGAAAGACAACAACAGAAGGAGACAGCAATACGAGGGGAAGGAATATGGGAAGAAAGAAAAGAATACAGGCCAGGACACATGCTTATAGCTCTTAATATTTTAACTGATTAAAAATAATATCAATACAGCTAAGTGGATTTAGTCCAACAAGAAACATATAAGAAAGGGAAAGCAGCTAAAGATTACATTAAATCCTCAGATAAATATGTGAGGCTCCCCCTGATTTCAGTGAGTGATGTATGAGTTTATCCTGGATTAGGTTAGAACTAGCCATTTAGCACCTATGCAAATTCCTAAAAGAACTAAATGAGGATTACTCTGCATCAGGGAAACGAAGGTGACTCACACAGTTTTAAATGAATGCTTCCCATTATAAAAAGGAACTAAAATTTATAGTCAAAAAATACAGTATGAAAAAACTCCTACCCATGTTTAATTGTGCTTAAGCTACTGCAGAAGAATTCATTCTGTACCATTAAAGACTCCTATCAAATTAATTCCCAGAACTGAAGCTTGGCAAACCAAAGGTTTTCAAGTCACTGAACCTAGAAACAAAGCTAATTAACTATTCCCTTTATAATTTCCTGCAGGCCTGAACTATAAAGAAGAATGTAAGCACAGTATAATAGAATATAGGGCCCTTCCCTTCCCTCTGTTCAAAGCAGGGCCGGCTCCAGGCACCAGCAAAGGAAGCAGGTGCTTGGGGCAGCCAATGGAAAGGGGCGGCATATCCGAGTGTTCGGCAGGAATTCGGCAGCGGGTCCCTCAATCCCTCTCGGAGGGAAGGACCCGCCGCTGAATTGCCGCAGAAGAATGAAGCCGCGCGGTAGAGCTGCCGCCGATCTTTCTCTTTTTTTTTTTTGGCTTCGCCGCTTGGGGCGGCAAAAAAAGCTGGAGCCAGCCCTGGTTTAAAGAAAGGCAGATTGACAAAAACAATCTGCCACAGGATGAAAATTGTTTCAAGTTGCCGAGCTGAAAGGGGTTTACAAGGCACTGAACAATGTCAACATCACCAAAAGTTTTAATTAATCAAAATCTTTCTGATATAAGAGAGAGAAATCAGGGTCTACAGAGTGCATACAAAGCACACAAGAAAAGGAAAAGTGATCTTTGCTGAACCACTGAAAACGTGAGAATGCCCTAAAGGTATGTGTTACCTGTCAAAAACCCTCTCTCTTTATTTGAACACAAATAGGGCAGGTTTTCTGGATGAAATTGGTGGCAGTACATGATGGAGTACACAAACCTCACACTGGAAAAAAAGGGGTTAACGAGCTGATCTGGGCCCTGGCAGTCCTCCCCTCTGCACCTGGTACAGCTTAAAAAAGGAAGCAGAGTAGCTCAGTGGCAGGCAGGCAAACAGGGGAGGTGAGGTGATTTAATTAAATCTATGCTCTGAACTGCTCGGAAGGAGCACGACAGGAGCTCTTGCTGCCTGAGCAGTGGAGACACTGATCTGACCAAGCCTGCAAAGGAGAGACTGGAGAACCCAAGACCCCGACCCAGTGGGGAAGCCCTTGCTGATTTCTGAAGACTTCCACATTATTTAACTCCTTATGTGTACCCCAAAAGGGACAGGCTTGACCGTGTGACCTTGACAGAGGACTCAGTTGCTAAAAGAACAGACCATTGCACGGCCGACTAATAGTCAGAAAGGGGAATACCCAGGAGGAAGATAATCCGCCACACCCCAGCCTGACCACTAGGTAGCACTGCTGGTGAATGTTCCCTTTCACAGGGTACTTAGCATAATTAAGAAGGAATGACACTGTTACAGATGCTTTACAGACAACTAGGGAGAAAGGCTCCATGCCCAATGAGCTAACAACTCAATGAGGTAACAAGCAGGCTGGGATGAACAAGAAAAATGGTTTCAACATGCAGTGATATTCAGCATGTGACTTATTAGACACTAGTATGGGTTGAAATATACACAGATGGTTTTCATAAAAAATATTCAAAATCATTTTAATTTCAAACAGCTTGAAACGGAGCCATTTCTAGAATTTTAAGGAAATCCATTACAGGAAATTGATTTTTTTTAATTCCTAAAGTAAATGTAATCAAATTAAAAACAACAAGGAGTCCTTGTGGCACCTTAGAGACTAACAAATGTATTTGGGCATAAGCTTTCATGGGCTAGAACCCACTTCATCAGATGCATGGAGTGGAAAATAAAGTAGCAGGTATTGAAAAGATGGGAGTTGCCTAACACGGCTACCAATCTGAAACCTTTAATCAAATTGCTATTCACATGTTGTTTACCCCAGTTTTCAGTAAATGAAAAGTTTCAATCACTGTTTTAGTAACATTTTTATGATGTTTTGAATAAAATATTTTAAAAGGCATAATTTCTGTGATAAATGAAATTTTTCAACAATGTTGATAACTTTTCATGAAAATTTGCCTTTAAAATAAAGATGAAAAATCTTCAGGTCAAAATTTTTTGACCAGCATCATCAGTTACATATGGGTTTCTTGTTGCTTTTTAATTATATTTTATCGTTTCATTGTGGAATGGCAGCTGCTGCAAGAAGTGTGGTTTAGGGAGAAGATGGCAAGGGTGTGGCAGACTAGGCCACAGAGTGAGGGACAAATAGCAGCAGGATGGTCCAGTGGTTAGATCACTAGACTAGGATCTGGGAAAGCTGATTCAAGTCCCTGATTCTTTAGCTGTGTGACCTTAGGCAAGTCACTTAGGGCCAGATTTACAAAGGTATTTAGATGCAGAATAGAATTTTCAAAAGTGCCTTAGTCACCTAGGAGCCTTAATCCCAATGACTTTCAATGGGAATTAGGCAACTAACTTGTTTAGGTGCTTTTGTAAATCCCATTAGATACCAATCCTTAGGAACCTAAATATTTTTGTAAATCTGGCCTTTAGGCTTTCTGTGTCAGTTCCCCATCTGTAAAATGGGAATAATAGTACAGCCCTGCCTCACAGGGGTGTTGTAAGGATAAATACATTGAAGACTGTGGGGTGCTCACTGTGCGGGGGATCTTAAATATCTAGACAGATATACGTGAAGGCCGAGAGAGCAGAGAAGAAACAATCATGGAGATGGGAGTGGGTGAAGGGTATGAAAATGGCGGTTAATCATGTAGCTTTGGCAAAATGCTAAGATTGGGGAATGCACTGAACATCTGTGCTCATAAAATGAGGGTGTGGTCTGGCTCGAGCCAAGGAGAGTTAACGCAGGAACTGCACAATCTGCCCTCCCCTGCCATGCCTTCGCATCTGCCCCTACAGTTTCATTAGCCAGCCTTTAAATCAATTGGCAGAGTTGCCAGTTTGGGATGTACTGGCTTCAACACAATGGATAGTAAATGATCCTTAGGACTAGACTAAAATCAAAATAATCTTTACTGGTCATTTTTCATATTAGAACTCCAAACAGAAAAAGCTGATTTTTTTTTCTATTACACTGAAACACAATGGATTCAACAAATCAAAGCGCGGGAGCCTGTAGAGTTCCTACCTCCCAGCAGTAATTTTTCGAATCCATACAAATACGTGAGCCCATTTATTCTGATCTGCTAATGCTGCAGTGGTTTCAGCTGTGAAACACTATGCAAATCATTGCGCCCTGATTCATTACTGTACTCAGGCTCATTAGACATATATTCTCACAGCTTCCCCATCTCTAGAACAGAGGTATCAATTCACCCTGCAAGACTGATTTCAGAGGTTCCCAGAGGTTTTTTGCTTCGTCTCCCTTTGGAGCTTCATGTCCCGCACATCCCCAGACCATGGAGGCAGGCATGGGATAGGCCAGACAGCTAACATGGCAGCGCTGGAGATAGCAGGAGGCAGGGGGTATTGGGTACCTGCATGGGGTGGGAAGGCAGGGGCACCCACAGTTTACTCTCCCCCTCGCCCCATGCATATCTCTGTCAGGAACAAGAAACTGGTACCCAGATGCCCCCATTTCTTACCCACTGCCAAGCCCTGCGAGACCATTTGCAGCTGCTGGGCAGGCTTAAGCCTCCTCCTCACTGCTGCTTTCTGACGGTGTGAGGCTAACCTGCAGTGACTCCTTCCCCCTCCTGCCAAGTCTAGTGGCCCAGCAGCGCACATGCACAGGTGCTCCAAGACTGCCTGCCTGCCCCAAACTTAAGCAAAGCCCCTCCACGAGCCTCTACAAGATTTGCAGTCAGGTTATGACAGCTGTCTCCTGACGGCATCACCAGGCAGGGCCTGCAGGATGCAGCTGACTGAGAAGCACCTCTACTCTATGCTGCTCGCTGCCCCCCCAAAACCTCATCACCTCCCCCCCCCCCGGGGGGCATGCCCCAAAGCTTGAAAACCAATCATTTAATACATTAATATTTGTAAAAGTGTTTTAAGATCCACGCTCAGTTACTAATGTGGCGGCTGATTCCCAAACAGGTAGAGGCAGGGCTTAAATTCAGCCCGAGCCGTCCAGAGCGGAGCTCCAGTAAACATTTTCAAACCCGCGGGACCTCTGGCGTGCCCCTCCCCAAGCCCCGAGACCTCCTGCCCCTCAGCTGAAGCCCACAGCCCCGAATGGGGGGAGGGGAGGAGAGTGTGGGGGGCTCAGAGAAAAATCTCTGAGAATTTAAGCCCTGGATAGAGGTCATCACAGAAGCATTGATCTATATCAGTAACTAGTTAGGGGTGCTTTTGTTTAACTTGGAAGTAACCCCAGTCAGAGCTACTGAACAATCTTGGCTTTTGCCCTCTGAGCATATCAACTGTGATCATAGTTATTACTGAGTTAGTAGAAAGTATCTTCAAGTTACCACCTAATTAACTCATTGCACCATCTTGCCCACTCTATATTTCTTTCTAAAACTATTGTGGATTTGACATAAAAAAATGTGTGCTAGAATTAGAAGTTATGGTTTTGTCTAAAGAAAAACATATATTTTATGTTCTAAATGTGTATTTACAGCACGGACGAGATAGATAGACTTCATTCTTTTCCATCTCGCAAGGACTGAGTGAGTGAAAGGGAATGATTATTTTGTAAAAGACTTCTCACTCACATTTTGGAGCTGATATTGATTATTATTAGTTCCTGTCCATTTGTTCCTTTTCAGAGTATTATTTTTATCATCTTGGTCTTTCTTCTTCTCTTTCATTAATTCTTCACCCAAATTCACATCAGACATTCACAGCATACATTCCAAATGTCAGATCATTACTCTTTCATGCTCCCGAATTCTAGTAAAATACCCTTGAGTGAAACAACACTCGGAGTTTTGCGGACATTGGTAAAATCAACATATGGCTAATATTTTCATTAAAGGTTACGGTTCCTCTGGCATAAACAATATGTTTTAAATAATGAAAGACAATGTAGTTTATAACAAGTTTTTTAAAAACAAACAAACAATGCAACAAGAAAGTAAACATTTAGTAGAAAGTTTCACTCCTATTTTATTGATCAAGAATTAGTAGTCAGGTTCATGTATGAGGCGAATGAAAATACTATACTAAAGGCAACTTCAAGTGGAAACCATCTGTCAGGATTCCCCCCCACTCTGAACTCTGGGGTACAGATGTGGGGACCCACATGAAAATCCCCCATAGCTTATATTTTACCAGCTTAGGTTAAAACTTCCCCAAGGCACGAATTCCTTTCCTTGTCCTCGGACGGTATTGCTGCCACCACCAAGTGATTTATACAAAAATTCAGGGAAGAGTCACTTTTAATCCCTATCCCCCCAAAATATCCCCCCAAGCCCCTTCACCCCCTTTCCTCGGGAGGCTTGAGAATAATATACCAACCAATTGGTTAGCAATGTGAGCACAGACCAAACCCTTTCTCTTTAGGACACTGAAAATCAATCAGGTTCTTAAAAGAAGAACTTTATTTATAAAGAAAAAGTAAAAGAATCACACCTGCAAAATCAGGATGGAAGGTAACTTTACAGGGTAAATAAAAAGATTTAAAACACAGAGGACTCCCCTCTGGACTCAGCTTCACAGTTACAAAACAGGAATGAAACTACCTCTTTAGCATAGGTAAAATTCACAAGATAAAACAAAAGATAACCTAATGCATTTCCTTGCCTACTTACAATTTATATTATTATAGATGGATCATTCCAGGTATATTTTCAGGAGATGTTGTACCTGCTTGGTCTCTCCTTCCGTCCAGAGAGGGAACAAACAAAGAGAGCCACAAACAAATTCTTCCCCCTCGCACCCCGAGATTTGAAAGTATCTTCTTTCTTCATTGGTCCTTCTGGTCAAGTGCCAACTAGGTGATTTGAGCTACTTAACCCCTTACAGGTAAAGTGATTCAGTACAGCTGCCAAAGAGGGATTTTATGCTACCCTTTTCTTTATATTTATGACACCATTGGTGAGTGTCTTTTATTGCTTCTTATTATACATAAAGGTCTGAAAGTTTCTGATTTTTACATTTTTCTTTCCTTGCCTTTTCCTCCTTGATATCAAGTCTTCGTTTTCCGGTTATGCTGTAGATAAAAACCTAGAGATGTGGACTGCTTAAATCCTTAGGTGATTTTTGTTTTGTTTTTGTTGTTTTAAAGCTCTTCTTTCCACTGTTTAGTTAAATATGAGTTAATGGCAAATTAAAATATTAAGCAGTCTGAATAAAAATAATTCCTCTTTTTAATGAACTTGTACCAATTGTCCTGTTTGTAGGCAATCTCATGAATAGCTGTGGAGACCATATTAGCAAAATGGGGCCCTGGTATTCGGTAGAGAATCTAGGCACTATTGTAATGAAAGCATGCATCTGACGAAGCGAGTATTCACCCACAAAAGCTTATGCTCCAGTACTTCTGTTAGTCTATAAGGTGCCACAGGACTCCTTGTCGCCTTTTACAATATATAGAATAATATCCCGCTCCTGCCTCCATTGTGGGGGGATGTGTGGGACATGAATCTCCAAAGGGAGACTAACAGTAGAGAAGAAATGCCTCCTATGTCAGAGTTTAGGCAAGTTCCATATACAGATATGAATCTTTGTGAAAAAAGTAGGTATTTAAATATTTTAGCATAATTCTCATGTTCCTTATTATTGGAAACAGAATTGCCAAGCAACATAACAGCAAGTCTAGAGCACAACAGAACCCTTAAATTTGGGGACAAAGAGCAATACAATACTTAAAGTGAAGACAACATAAAATTCCACAGATCACAATAAAATGGGTGTGCAACATTTTGAGTGACATCCAAGAAGATGGTACATGGTCAGGGCTGGTGCTACCATTAAGGCAAACTAGGCGGTTGCCTAGGGCGCCAAGATTTGGGGGAGCCAAAAAGCAGTACCCCCAATTTTTCTTTACAGCGTTCCTGGGCTGGGCTGCCGAGGGCGCGCTGACACGTGCGGCTCAGACTCCCTCTCCCAGCGCACCAGATGCTCCACTTCTCCCACCTCCCAGGCTTGCGGTGCCAATCAGCGGTTTGGCACTGCAAGCCTGGGAGGGGAGGAGAATTAGAGCAGGGGGGGCGTGTTCGGAGAGGAGGCGAGGCAGAGGTGAGCTGGGGTGGGGAGCTGCCGCACGGCTCCTCAGGCCAGGGGGGAGCTATGACGGGGAGGGGGAGCTGCCGTGGGGGGTTGCCTCGGGGTGGAAGGGCTGCGGGGAGCTGCCGCAGGGCTGAGGGGGAGGGGGCGCAAGGTGTTGTACATGGTGCAAACATCAAAGTGCCCAGTTTTCTCAGTGTGGATTTTTATACCTATGTCTTTACCGGTACCTACCCACAAATGATCCCAAAGTATTTGAGTCATTTTCACCAGAAAACCTTAGGAAGACTGTGAAGTTGTAGGTATAGCATCATACATCTGAAAATACCTATCATCTACTACTGCAATTCCAATTCCAGAATTATAGGTGCTTGGGTAGGTATAAACACCATGAAAGTTATTATTTATTTGTATTACCATGACTAGGATCCTTAGTCATAGTCAAGGACCCCACTGTACTAGGTGCCATACAAACAAAATATGGACCCTGCCCCAAAGAGACAACAGATAAATGCAGACAGACTGCTGTGCGGGGGAGGGTTACAAGGAAACAACAGGACAAATTGGTCAGCAACACCCAAAGATTTGGATTTAAATCTATATGGAGGGGCTCCAAGAGGCAGAGATTAAATATTTTTACTTTTTTTACAACTAATATCCTAACTGAAAGAAAACATAGTTCATGTATCTGAATGATAAAACTGGTATTAAAAGAATGAATCTTAAAGCTTCTGAAATCTGCTTATGGCAAAACTGCCACATCTCCTCCCACCTCCTGAACACCGGTAGTATCAAATTGTATATTACTAGTTCCTCAAAATTCCTTTCATGTTCCACAGTAATTGTTACAAGAAAAGTTCATTCACTGAAAGGCACATACATTTCATCACCCTCTGAGAATATGCCATAATCAGTTTGAGAGAGGAAGTATCATTTGCAACATTTTTTTTTTTACAGTGACAATAAGGAAGCTATAAAAAGAACCTAGTTGTGTTTCAGGGCAATATGCTTTAGAGAGATATTATCACATCTCCTAGAGATTTCTCTCCCTAGATCAATCATTGTCATGATGGGTAAAAAGACAAAGTTTGCTTCTGGTCAGCTCATTAGTTCGTATTGCCCTGAGAAATACTTCTGGTAGAAAAAAAGAAAAAAAACTAAAGAAAAGAGTTCCTGTGCACTTTGGGTCTGATCCAAAGCCCACTGGAGCCTTCCCACTGATTCCAAAAGCATGAGATCAGGCCTTTACAAGTGTTATGTCCCAATGAAACAAAAGTAATAGAAATATACTTTTATTAAGATTTTGGATAGCCCCAAATTCTCTGTAAAAATCAGGGGGTAGTAAAAAAAAATAAATCAGTGTGGACATGTAACAACGTACTATCAAGCAGTGGGACAAAGGCATTTTGGAATAAAGTTTCTTAATTAAACTACTCATACGTGTAAGTATTTGAAGGATTAGGGCCCTAAATTGTTTTTTCTTTACCACTTTTTCCAGCATCTTACACAATAGGGTCGTGATAGTTTTTGGGGGACTCTACATGCTATAAAAGGCCAGAATTTATACTAAGTGACAAATGGCCAACAAGAAACAGCAACAGTGTTCGTGTTTAAAGATTGTGATGTTGCATTAGGCACAAAGGCTCTAATTCATCAAGTCACATAAAAACATGCCTATTGACAAGGGCACTACTCACATGTTTAAAGTTAGGCATGTGCTTAAGTAACTTGTTGAATTGGAGCCAAAATGGGAGAATCTTTAGGTATGTCCTTTATCACCAGTCATTATCCAACATGATCTTCACTTTCTGCCAAGAGCCCTCAAACCCCGTCACACCCAGCCCAACCCCCTGCCCCAGCCTGGAGCACCCTCCTTCACCCCAAATCCCTCATCCCTGGCTCCACACCCCCAGCCCAGAGCCCATACCCCCTGCCTCAGCCCAGAGTTCCCTCCCATAATCCAACCCCCCGTTCCACCCCCAAGCCTGGAGCCCCTTCCTGCACCCTGAACTCCTCATTTCTAGCCCCACCCTGGAGCCTGCACCCTCACCCGGAGCCTTCACCCCCTCCCACACCCCCAACTCCCTGAGCCAGCCCGGTGAAAATGAACGAGTGAGTGTGGGTGGGGAGAGCGAGCGACGGGTGGGAGGAGGATGGAGTGAGCGGGGCGAGGCCTCGGAGAAGGGGTGGGGCAGAAGGTGGGGCAAAGGTGTTAAGATTTTGTGCAAGTAGAAAGTTGGCAACCCTAGCCCAAGTGGGGTAGGAAAGGCAGGTAACAAAGAATGAGTGAGGCTGGAAGGGAGTCTGGGACGGTAGCAAACTGTGAGGGGGGACATTTTTGCCCATACAGTTAGCATTTGCCACACAAAAGCAGCTGAAAAGAGGGTCTATAATGAGAAGTGTTGGGCAATCTTAATAATAGGCAGTGCTATGAGCCCTACCTATAATTAATATTAATAGATAATGAAGAATTTCTAAACTGTTGCCCATTTAAGGTTTGGGGATTTATTTGTTTTGTACTTTGTTTAAAATTACTGAGTTCATTAACAGCTGCTTTTCTAACATGAACGGTAGTTTGATGTGAAAATGTGCCTATTTAGTCACAGATGTTTGAACAAAGTTTGTATATTACAGAGTTATAACTATAATTAATGTATAGGTTCTTGCTGTAAGTAGATGTGTCAAAAAGTACTGCTACTAGACTGGCACTGAATTTCAGATGAATTCAGATTTGAATGAAATTTTGTAATTTTGAATAAGCAATTGGAAAAATAAAATGAGCAAAGACATTCTATAGCTGCATGCTATATGCTATTAGGATTTCCATTCAAGTGCAAGAAATACAAACGATGGTGTATTCAAAATTTGGATAACACTGACATGAAGAATTGTAAAAACTTTGCAAAATTTTACCCATAAAGTAATTCTGGCCCCTTTGCTCTCCTGTAATAAGTACATTGGAATTACAGCATAACTGCAAGACAATTTTAGGTTTCTGAACTGGTCCCAGTTTGACTAACATGTTTTTTAACTAAAAAAATAAAATGTCCAACAGGGTCAAGTTCTGAACTCCTCTGGGTTTATACAGCCCTTATTTTCCAAAGGTGAAACAAATGGATCAGAAATAGGATATTAACTAGTAAGTTAGGACAAAACCAGAACAATCCTAGAGTGCAGCCACTTTGAATTTTGCTTGTATTTTCTTTACTTGCACACATGATTACACATGTGTTAGTTTTATTATTTAGTGTGTTTGTGTTCTGCACTCTCCTTCATTATAGATTGGTTCTGTATATTGAGCTGAAAGAATGTATTCCCTGCCATGTTGCCACTGCTCATTTTGAAATTTTCCCTGTAGTGTTGGGTGTGAGGTTATTGTTTGCATGGGTGGATATAACGTTCAGGTAGCAGCTTTGTACCCAAAATTGATTCCAGTCTGAGAGACTTATACAGTAAGAACTGACTTTTCTTTTCATTCATTTGTTGTGGTGAAGTTCTTTCTGGAATCTGAGCCTATCATCACTGTTTGTTAACAACACATAGTAACCTCTGAAAAGCTCTTCACAAAACGGTAAGAGTAAAAACTGAGCATTAATTTTTCTATTTTTAAAAAATAAAATGACATTCTTATTAGTTAAAAGTTAAATTACTATTACTTATCTGACAGCAATGCCAAGCACATGCTAGGTGCTGTACAGAAACACCCTAAAATGCCTCCAGTCTAAAAAAAGATATACAGAAAAACAGATGAAGGGTTGAGACAAGATGTTTCCCCTCCATCTGATACTAGAAATTCAGACACAGACTTATATAGCTGGAAATTTCCTCAGAAAAAAAAAATCCCAAATCAAAACAAAAACTCTTGGTATTAGTAATATTTGCTGATCTGCAAATAAAACTCTTCAAGTTTTACAGCTGCACTGGGAAAAGGGAAAGATGCAATAAATCCACAATATTTTTCAAAAGAAAGTTACCGCTAGTTTTGATTTGTTAAAACTTTGTTGCATATTAAAATTCTGTATGTGAATTACTACTTTGCACTGTATGTCACCAGACTTTATTACCTTCCCTAATTTGTGCAACTGGGAAAGAATTAAATCACACAAGCATTTTTAAAAAATAGATACAATATATTTAAAGAAACATTTGGTGCATACATTTGACTAATGTTTTGAGTATCTGATAATGCAGTGAAGAGAATTTTACTGGGGGGAGGGAAGGAAATCAAGATAGACCATGCTGTAAGTTCAACTGCTCACAAAAAGAGGAAACAAAATATCATACTTACATAGGGAATTGTGTCCAAGGTGTCTGTGTTGACGATTATAGGGGCGGGACTAGCCTGAGAGAAAAAGAAAGGGGGGAAAACAAATTTAAATACTTGAAACTATTAAATATTCAAATCACAGTAACATGAAATTCAGAGCTAGCACATTCCCTCCCTTGAATGCACAAGGAACAATGGTGTGTGCCTTGGGTATCTCTGAATTCACTGGCATTTGAGGTCAGTAGGAGGTACTCAGTACCTTGCAGGATTGTGCCCAAAGAGCCTGATCTAAAGTCCACCAAGTCAATAGGAATCTTTCCATTAACTTCAATGGTCTTTAGATTAGGCTCTAACTGCACAAGAAGTAGACATTTACTGGTTAGTATTGTATGAAATGGGGAGTTCTAGGGTCTCAGGGCTCCATGTAAACATGAGTTTGTTTGTTTCAACTCCCACTGTGTACACACTCCAAGTCTTGCATCTGAGCAAAATGAATTTAAAGTTAATGACGGAACCCACAACCAGGCAAGTTTCAAGCAGTTTCAAGTTTCACTAGAAGCACTGAGCACAGCTCTACCATCAAGTACCGTTTTTAGCCTAGCATTTCACAGCCCAAGAAGCAGTCACCGCCCCCACCCAAAAAAAGGGCATTGATGCAGTAATTCAAGTGCTTTCATGTAATCACATGGTTTCTAACCTTTCAATTTCATGATATAGGAGAAATATTTCTATCTAAAGAGAAATTATAGGTTACATGCAACCACATTTAACATTTGCTAAAATTATTTCCCGTTATACAATTGTTCAATCACAGGGAGTACACTGAGAACAAGACACACATATTTTGGTACTTTGAAGTAGGTGCAATTCAGCTGATGACCTGTCTTCATTTATTACAGTATTGTACGGTTTGATATTAAAAACCACTTTCTAAATATCTGAAAATAGGCACTCTCTGTGACTACCTTTCATCCAGTTATCCTTGCTGGCCCTCAGTAGCTTTAATTAGCTTAAAATAATATATACAAGTTTCAAAATCTTTTTCCATTTAGATTGTTATAATTTCAGTTATAGGCCATGCAGGAAAGATTTATAATGTGTAATCACTGAGTTTAAAAATACAGACCTTCCATGTCTACTTGCAACTTCACTTTAGCTTTCATGAATGTTCAACTCAATACTGAATATCAATTCTTTTGTCTATATTATAAATAGAAAAAAGATGGTTTTCAAGATAATACTGCTGTCTTTGTCAACCTTTAGATTTCACTGAAATCCTGGTTTTACTTCTCCATATTGATTAATCTTAAAATCAGATAGTCAGGGCAAAATAAATCTAGCATAGTTTCCTCAGCTCTTTTATTATTTACAATCTCCAGAATTAAAATGCCTTGTCATTCCCTAATCAAGCAATATTTGTTAAGCTACGGGAATCAATCAGCAGCCCATATTTTTCTCATCACTTCTCCACTCTTGCAAGTAACTCAGGCCCTAATTACAAAAATTGCAGCAATGTATTCATTTTTCAGACAGCACTTTTAAGAAGTTTCTCAGCAGGAAAACAATGCAAGTGATGAAGAAGCGTAGGGACATTATAAAATAAGATTAGTTAAGGACTTGGAATTTCTTTGGAGAATTCATCAACTGCTCCTGTAATCATGTAACCTGAAATGACAATGGAACACGTCCATCCATAAAGAACTTGCTTGGCCCTGTTTTAGGAACTCAGACTTCTGTTGATAGGTGCACAAACTGTTGAAAGATAAGGTGCGCCTGCACTATGCAAAACAAATACTTTCCAGACAAGTCAAGAGCCTGATATTTGAGAGCATTTTAGGTGAAAGGACCCTGGAATTTTCCATGGATGGCAGGTGATAAGTGATGAGAGATAGATATAAAACCCAAAAGACTACAAAGTCGGGGGGATGATTTGTTTGTTGGGGTCTGCTCCTCTTCTTATTGTTCACTCCAAGTTGCAGGTCCAATGGGTATCAAACCACCTGGGTCTCAAAACATGGGGATTCTTGTGTTTTGATAATGTACCCTTAGCCATCTGGGACGTGGTCCTGCCTGCTCATTGCACACTTCCTTCACTGATCCCGCTATTAGGAGGAGGAGAACCTCGCCTTTCAAAACGACCAGGCCTCCAGTGTTTTCTAGCAGACAAAGATTGAGACAAGGAAACAAAAGATATCTGGTTCTATTCCCAATTCTGCCACTTGTCTTGCTGTGTGAGCTTAGGTAAGTCACCTAACCACTCTGCCTGGGTTTCCTAATTTATAAAATGGATGTTGTGATTCTTATTTGCCTTTGAAAAAGATGTTGAAATCAACAGATGACAAGCCGTAGATAAGTGCTAAGAACTATTATATTTTAATAATGAACAGTTAGTCCTGGAGTTTCAAAGACTTATTCTACTGGCAACCTCCTGCTCAGCAGAATGAACTCCGCTAATGAGTTAATATAACGATGGGACTCCTTTAAGACAGATGGAATATTAGGGTTCCAGGACTCTAGGTACTGGATTTGAGACAGTGACAGAGAAGCATATTAATCGACTTGGGGGTTTGGAAAAGTTAAATCAACCCAAACATTTCCAGAACACTTTTCCTCTATGTCAGTGGTCTCCAAAGTGGGGTGCGTGCACCCCAGGGAGTGCGCAAGAAGATCCTTGGGGGGTGCGTGGCAAGAGGAGCGCTTTTTTTTTTTGCTTCGTCAGGCGGGAATCCGAGCGGCTTTTTGGGGGGGGGGCGGGAGGGGCTTCGGCAGTTCTTCTTCTTTTTTTTTTTTGCTTCAGTGCAGCAAGGGGTGCGTGCTCAAAAAAATTTTATGGATAGGGGCGAGCGATCAAAAAAGTTTGGAGACCACTGCTCTATGTCCCCAATCCTGTTCCTCATCTAGATATTTAACTTTTGATTCCACTATCTACCAAGACTGCTGTCAACTTACTGCTTCATCCCTGCTGCCCCTGAATAGGACCTTTTCCTCTCACTGACTGACAGGAGAAACTGCTTCCACCCAGACTATACCAATACTTGGAAGCCAAGACAACATACTTACAGCTGCAGTGCCCGATTGGTATCAAACAGTTGTGAAAAAACTTGGAAAAGAGGGAGAGAGAAGTTTTTTTTAAGGACATGAACATAGGAGACATTCCTTTCATAAATATACTCAGGATTTTCCAGCTCCAGTCAGTCAGCTCCAGTCAGTCAGGTTGGTCATTTTAGCACCAAAGGCATTATTTGAAAGCACAGTAAAATAAACCTGAACCACCAACTGGGAGAGTACAAAGCGACACAGTCTTGTTCATGAGCATTTTTTTCTGTACAACACCCTCATAGAGTCATAGACTTTAAGGTCAGATGGAACCAATATGATCATCTAGTCTGACCTTCTGCACAACACAGGCCACAGAATCTCACCCACCCACTCCTGTATCAAACCCCTAACCTATGTCTGAGCCACTGAAGTCCTCAAATCATGGTTTAAAAACTTCAAGGTGCAGAGAATCCTCCAGCAAGTGACCCGTGCCCCACGCTGCAGAGGAAGGCAGAAAACTCCCAGGGCCTCTGCCAATCTGCCCTGGAGGAAAATTCCTTCCCGACCCTAAATATGGTGATCAGCTAAAGCATGTGGGCAAGACTCACCAGCCAGACACCCAGGAAAGAATTCTCTGTAGTAACTCAGATCCACCCTCATTAACTGACCTTCTCTAAATATTGTATGCTATGCTTATACTCATCAGGCAAGATGAACTCTGCTTCCAGTCTGAGTACTAGTTTTAGCCTGGTTGGCCTTGGTTTAGGTACAGCGTTAATGTAATATATTGTCTGGTTTTAACTGATTTTAATTCTATTCAGAACACACAGCATTTCGAGTTCTACTTATTCCTGGGGCATAATGCAATGTACCTCATTGAGTGGAAGGGATGGAGTGGGGGTGGGGACTGGGCGGAGCACTCCCCTGGCAGACAAACTCAGCACTTCTGTCCTGGGCCCCGGACTCCCCTAAGGACGTCCTGGCTGGGGTCACACCAAAATGCAGCCACGTGGTTTAGGGTCTATTTCATGGAAAGACGTGGAAAGGAGACCACCACTGAATACAGTGACAGGTATGTGACTCTTAATCTAGAGATGCTATTGTCCTGACAATACCTTTAAGTGAATTGATCCAAGGTCTGCTATGCATATCTAATTTGTCAAGCTGAGATGGCTTGTTTAGGCTTAGCAAGGCACTGATACCTTCACAGGCAATGACAAGCAAGACCCTAGAACTATCCAAGATCTATTATGCATATTCTTCCCAATTTCTTATGCCTCAACCTTCAGCATCTTGGCAATCTACTGTGACATGACTTACAAATCTGGACAGTGGAGAAAGATCTGGGACTCATGGCTCATGCCCATTAGCTTTTAAATACCATCAGTATTTCTTATTCTGATCCACTTTCAACACTGACAAGATCTACTGAAGAGTTTCATCTGTCACTCTTCTTCCACATGCCCATGGATGTCATTCTTCATTAAAACTTTATGGTTGTGGTAGCCCAGCACTCAAACAGATTTAATATCTGATTCAATGAGTATATAATGTCTTCAAGTAAACTAGTGAGAGATTTCTAATGGCAAGTAGTAACATGCAACAGAGGGTCCTGTGGCACCTTTAAGACTAACAGAAGTATTGGGAGCATAAGCTTTCGTGGGTAAAAACCTCACTTCTTCAGATGCAAGTAATGGAAATTTCCAGAGGCAGGTATAAATCAGGACCCTCTGTTGCTTTTTACAGATTCAGACTAACACGGCTACCCCTCTGAAGTAGTAACATGTGTAATACCCACAAATGCTTTAATCTCCTTTGTGTTCAGAAAATCGTGGTCTCTTTGTTCCTAATAGAACTTACTGGCTCCAAGAATTCATTTAAAGAAGAAGAAAAGAGGCTTAGCTTTTGCTTTCTTTTCTCACTCTCTCAATTACTTTTCAGAGAACGCTATTTGTTGTAATAATAGCATATTGTGTTCCAGACAAACTACTTAAATGGAGAAAACTAGTGAGTAAGGATACAGAAACATCAACACAGGCAACAGTGGCAGCAGGGAGTGGGAGGGAAGGGGGTATTTGAACAGGTCTCAGGCCTACAGAAAGACAACACTGCATTAATTTAAACTCAGTTCACTTTTTCAAGATTTTTCTCAGAACTATAAGAGCTAAAATACATACATACACTCTAGCAGAGAAAGGGCGCAAGCAACCACATGCACAGATTGAGAATTACTTGTGTGTGTGTGTGTTGCCACATACACACAATTCTAATTTAAATATACAGATTGAGACTCCAGAATCTAAACTTTCAGTCTAAAATATATATTGAGTTTAACCTGACCGTTTGCCACAGAATTGTGCTCCAGAATTCTATAAGGCCACAAAATCACACAATACACAGTTGCTTAGTCTTGTGCACCACGGCATTTTATGCAGCTCATTTTCCATCAAGTTTTGAGTTTAAAAAAATCAAATTGTTTTATATGAAACTGATAAACTAAAAAGACAGAGCTCCCTTGAACAACTAAAGAGTAACTTCACAGCAAATAGTTCTCCCTTCTATATATAGATGTGAAACAGAAAAAAAGTCACTTGTTATATTGCTATCAGACAGTCACTGGCAGAGTAGAAGAAAAGTGCCTCAAGAAAGCCTCAAGGCCTTTCCTTATCAAATGTAAGAAAATGTAATGTATAATGCAGCCTCCATATAAAGCCATTACAAGTTAAACTAAATAATTTATCTCAAAGTTATTACAGAATGTGTATATTTGGAATTTATTTCCACTTTTATTTTTTTTTCAATATAATTTTCCAATTTTTATAAAAAGCTATTAGCTGTGACATTATCTATCAAGAATAAATTTGGACCTAGGCAGAAACTGACATCTCCATCCAGATCAGCAAGATGCCAATGGGAATAGTTTCTCAAAAAAACCCAAACCAAACCAATCTACTATATAGTCAAAGTCCCTCCTCTTCTGATATTGCCTGATAGCGGCTTAAATTAGCAATGATTAACATAACAGCAATAACTTTTATATCCAATATCTGATTCGGTGAAGGACATAAAAATGTCAAAAGAAGAAGTGCTGAAGAATAGGAGATATAATTATATGTCTATAATTCTGCTCAAGATAATCAATAATAAGATTTTAGTTGACTAACTCTCGGGATCTCCACTTCCTAGGCACATAGAAGAGTAGATCCATTTGCCTTAAGCTAGGGAATTTAAATGAAACCCGGTAGTGAGAATCACACGTTTCTGACCACCGTGTCTCAGCAGGCTAGTGTGAGTGAAATTGGTTCAGTCGTCTCACACTAGGGCCTCAATTTACTAAAGCATCCCTAGGCCATGATCCTGCATTATTAGGGACCTATTCAGGAAGGATGCTTTAAACACACGCTTAACTTTGAATGCATGCTCAAGTTGTTTTGAAAAAATCAATGGCACTTAAACATGGATGGTTAAACTTAAACACCTGTTTAGTTGCTTTCTTGAATCCAGGAACCTGAGTCCCAAGATCTACAGAGTAGGAATCCATGCAATATGATTTCTTTAGAGATGTATCACATCAAAATCTTGACACCTGATAATGAAGTTGAAGTTTTTATGTAGTTTATTAAAAAATTTAATACAAGATGATACATGCTGGAAAAAATTTGATTTGGCACTGCAAATATTCAAGTGGCAAAAAATCCCTACTGGAAGAAGTTATCTAAATATCAACAAAGTAATCAAAACTGACAAATTCATTAATATGATCATTTTTAAAGAGATGTATTTTAAGCATTTTATTGTTTCCATAACTTTTATTATTTGTTCAGGCAATAGAAAGGTGTTTTACAGAATAGTACATCAAGTTAATGTACAATAGCGACACTTATTGTATATTAAAAGTATGTTTGTCAAACATACTTTTTCATTACATAAACAATAAAAATAGCAGCCCTGTTTTTAACAGTTTTTTAGCTTTTGCGATCAGCTATAATGCCCTCTGATTTCCAGGGCATGTTTACACTGCAGCTGGGAACATGGCTCCCAGTGGGAGTAGACAGACGTGCACTACCTTCAGGGCCGGACTGACACACAGGCAAACTAGGCACATAACTAGGGCCAAAATTCATATGGGGGGCAGTTAAAAAAAATCTATTTGAATTTTCATGTCTCCCATTACTAGTCCGAGTCTCTGCTGGAGTCATAAATGTCCACACTGCTATTTTTATGTGTTAGCTTGAGCAATCCTAGAGTGAGTCTCGCTACCCGCGCTGGAAGGCATGCTGCTATCTGCTGTGTAAATGTATCATGAGGCTTTTAAATGGTGAAAGGCCCATAGAGTGGCTTCTCCATTGGTTGTTAGAGGAGCCAGAATTGGGCTGGGTGAGTCAAACCCCACCACTCACACACAAAGTATTTTTTCTGTAGGATGCCAATGGACAATGCCTTGAAGATTTGATAATACTTCAGATATGCTTGTATATATAAATATATAAAAATATATGCATTTTACATTCACTTGCTGAAAACTGCGAGGTTCTTAACAAAAACAATTAGAGGCATAATTCAAAAGATATTTCCAAATCTGTGCACCATCACTGTAAGACAGCAAATTATGTCATATAGGGAGAAATTTATAGGAGAAATAATTAAAGCACCCGCATATCTTAAATTAATATGGAGTGATAGAAAATATATCAAAATATAAGAGCTAATTCATCTTCTACTGCATCATCACTGTCAAATACCCCAGAATTTGGAATATCTTCAAGTTTATGTTTGTTCTAATGCACCCCTTCTGGAATATGTAATTGGTTGATATCTGGAACAGATGCAAAACCTCTTGGGTGAAAATCACAATCTAATTGAAGTCAATAAGAAAATTCCAATTGACTTCAATGGAGCCAGGATTTCACCTATGTTTCTACTCTGTATGAGTTTTCTTTTATTTCAGTCTACCTTTTATGTTCTTGTTACATATGTCTTCTCTATTACAGTGTGAATGTTTTGTTTTTACTGATTCAGTAGACATTATATCAAAGTTACAAACAAAAAAAATCAGTGACAAAACATGTACTCATTTTTAATTTATTCAGTATGCATCTGGATCAAATAGAAATGCATTAATCAGCCTTGCAGTGAATGAAGATAAAAACTCTGCTTCTGACTGAAAGAATCCTTCCCCCACAAATCATTCTACTCATGTCATCTCTTCAAAATCAAAGGCTGCATTGCCCATGACATTACTTTTGGCTGGTAATCTTTAAAAGTAATGGTGTACTAGACTTTCAAAGCAATAACCCAACATACTATTTTGCTGTATTTTTCACAGCCTGAAGTACCTGAAGATTAAGTGTCACCTTTATTCCTTTACTAACAGGAATTTCATGGGGATGAAAAAAAAAGAATTAGACTAAGATCAAGGCAGAATAATAAACAAAAGGAAATGCAAATTTAAAAGTGAAATAGGCAAATGAGTTGGACAGAATTAGAATCTATTATAGAGGATTTATTACAATATAATAGAATTCCAAAGGATAAAACACATCTGCTTTCAGTATCCAATCAGTTGCATTGTACTTCATACACAGCAAACCAGAAATAATATAATAACTGAACAAGTGCCAGTTAGAGCTGACTTGTACTTGGCCATAGTGCAAGCTTTAGAGAATGGGGCTTATTTCCAGTCAACACAAGTGGTGCAACATCTGAGAAAGCAGATTTAGGGGAAGAAATAAGAATGCAGAAGAAGGTGGTAGACTTTAGAAAGGAGAGAGTTTTACAAAGCTTTCCAGGCAAAAGAATGAATAATATGCATTAGTAGTAAGTAGGGCTGCAAGTTTGTCACAGAGGTCATGGATTCCGTTGACTTTCTGGGACCTCCATGACTTCTGCCACGGCTGGTGCAGCTGGCCCAGGGGCCACCTGAACAGGGCAGTCTCAGGCCAACGCAGCCCCGTCCCCCAGCAGTAGCAGGAATTTGGGTATGAGAGGCTGCTCAGGGCTGGGGCACAGGAGGTGGTGAGAGCTCTGGGCAGTGCTTACTTCGGGGGGCTCTCCGGAAGTGGTGACATGTCCCTCCCTCAGCTCCTAGGTGGAGGAATAGCCAGACAGCTCCGTGCGCTGCCTCCGCCCACAGACACTGCCCTCGCAGCTCCCACTGGCCGTGGTTCCCAGCAAATGGGAGCTGCGGAGCGGGCAATCGGGCAGAGGCAGCACGCAGAGCTGCCTGGCTGCGCCTCTGCCTGGGAGCTGAGGGAGGGACATGTCGCCGCTTCCTGGGATCTGAGCGGAACCAGTTAGAGAGCCTAACAGCCCCACCAACCCCTCCCTGCCCAGGACCAGCAGGGGTCCCGGACTGCTACCCCCAGACCATCCCCCCCACCAGCAGCATGCCCGGGCTGACCCCAACCCCCCAAGATTTAGTCAGGGGTATACAGTACAGTACAAGTCATGGACAGGTCACGGGCCAGGAACTTTTGTTTACTGCCCCTGACCTGTCCCGGACTTTTAATAAAAATATCTGAGACTAAAACGTAGCCTTAGTAATAAGTTAGTACTGGGCCGCCAGCAGGAGAAAAGCTGAGGGATGAACTGTCCATAAGAAATGTCATATTAACTCCTTCTTCTGGTTAATGGTATATATGTAAAGCTATTTTACCATATGCCCTTCACTTAACCTACTGAACGGTTATTTAAGTCATAATAATAAACAACAGGTGAAATTATTAAACATGGGTTTTAAATATCTACCACAGACTCAAAGTCAAGCTGCCCTGGACTGTAGCAAATAGAAAGTATTTTAATTTTTATGTCAATAAAAATAACCAGCCAAGTAGTTAATTATCTCAGCCCACTTACAAATCCACAGCATCCTGTGCAGCAGGTATGAAAGTATAAATGAGCTCATCTAAGCTCAACTTTATGGATCACATTCATCACCACACACCATACATGTTCTCTTCAAATATTTTGGAGAGCAACGTAATGTGAAATATTGCATTTCTATCAGAACACAGTCATCTGCAGGCTGGTTTTGAGGGCAGTGAGCAGCCAGAAAGAGAAGAGTTTGTGAAGAATTTCTCAGGATAAACAACAAACAACCAGGCAGCACTTTCTACTATAAGATCTTGACAATATAGGCAATGTGGTGTTGGTTTTGAACAAAGCAAATCTACGGCTAGAAGGGAAAAAAATATACACTCTGAAGAATATTTATGATAATTCCAGTAAGAGGAGTGGCACCCTTTTCTTACATTATTAATACTGATGTAGAACCACATCAATACGCAGCACACAGGACACTCAAATAACTTGAGGGAGCTCCGTTTCCTCTTTCATATCTGAAGGCCTGTGTACCATGCTATTAAACAGAAAGGTTATTCAGATCTTGTCTCACCAACTTAGTATGTGATATGTGAAAAAAGAAAGCTTGAGTTGTTATTCCCATCACATAACAATGACAAACTCGGATTGACTAAAATGAATGTTATAACCTTCCATTAACAACAGGAAGAAAATTACCTTGAATCAATGTAACTGGAGCCAGCATTTCTTTTGTCAATGTAAACACATACACCACATCGTATATTGTTATGGAGCTTTTACATACTAGTTATCAATTTCTTCAGCTTTGACATCTAACCTTAAAATGCTACATATTTAAGGGCAACACTAGCCCTGATGGGGAACTAGCCTGCTAGGAAAATTGCATAATTTTCTGGTTTCTGGAATGAATTAAGAAGAGTGTTTACCCAGATTAAAGAATCAAATCAATTTTAAATAATCTGGATTTATCACTTCACAATTTGTTGAAAGCTTTGAGACAATCTGAACATATAAAATAAGATTCAAACTGGGCATAGCAATGAAATTTGGAGTAAACAATCAACACCCCCCCCTTAACAGGGTTTGTGGACATGACAAAGATTAAAAATTAATGGTTAGAAGTCATTTATAGCTCAGTCTAGAGGGATCCGAGTTCTGAATTAAGCAACTGGTCTGGTCAGAGACAGTGCTTAGGAAAGCCTAGTTTGGTAGCTAAATCACTAGACTCTGGAAAATTAATTCAGGACGTTTGGATTCTATTCCTAGCTTTGCGATAGACTCCTTTAGATAAGTATAAATCCAGCAATGTTTGTGAGACACTGAGATAATATGGGGATGAGGCCCATAGAAAAGCCTATAAATAAAGTGTGAAAGAAGATGTTCTGTCTTGTTTTTTATCCACAACAGATCACCAATAACTGTAGACTTTGTGTAAATATATCTGTTGGTTATATTTAAAGGTCAGTGCGATATTACAGGAAAAGTATGGACAGAGAACCAATTTGCCACTCTACAGTTGTCTGCAACTGGTACATTCTTAAGTAAGGGTTTAGAAGTAGAGAGTGTTCTTTTGGAATGTTCTATCACCCTGGAACAGGGTTGAACATGAGTTTGGTTGTAACGGCTCTTAATACATCCGGAGAAGCATTTTGCTAACCTCTGTTTCGAAATTGCCAAACTCTTATTTCTGTTCACAACGGGTACAAATATTCCTGACATCGAGAGTGTGAAATATGACTTCATGAGTAGCTTTGGTGGGGGGTGGGGGAATCAGAAGATGAATACTTTGATTAACATGAAATTCTGCGGACAACTTAGGTAAAAATTTTGGATGGGTCTGTAGCAATATTTCTCTCTGGTGAATACTGTAAATAGGGGGGGTCTGCCATTAAAGCCCCCAATTCTCCAACTCTACAGGTAGAAGTGATAGCTACCAGGAAGGTGGTCTTCATAGATAAATCTAATAACACATAGCCACTGAATCAAAATGATGTTTCATAAGGCAATTAAGGATTAGGTTGAGGAGTAGCATGTCTGATTTGTGGGGACAGATTCAACAAACCTTTTAGGAATCTTGCCATTGTTGGAAGAGCAAAGAGCAAAAAAATCCCCTATGGGGGTGTGAAAAGCCGAAAGCTGTTATTGCTATGGAGTGTACTCCAGTGGTATTCACAGAAAGACCCGATGTTTTCAATCCCAACAGGTAAACCAATACCCTGGGCAGAGAAGAGTGAGTCAACAAAATCTGACGATTATTACATTATTATTAAGATAATATTTTTTCTGTTTCTGGAGATAAGTATTCCTTGTGGAGTCTTTTCTACTATTTAATAATACATGTTGTACCTCAGATGAAGAGAATACCTCTGTTCCAAAGAGCCATCGAGGAACCAAGTTTGGAGCCTCCGAATCTGCAGAGTGTGGTACTCTAGGTGATAGAGGGGTCACTGACAGAGAGTCTTGAAGCTGACAAACTCCTTCACACTCATTAACAGCTGAGGCCGAAGATACTAGCAGGCTATTAGCGTACCTAAATTATTGCGGTACCGAAGATATCGAGTGAGAACCTATGGAGGACTGCTTCGGTACCAATGCAGCTGATACTGAACGTTTGGCCTAGGAATAAGTTGACTCTGATTCCATCGGTACCATAGGTGGTCTTTGGTACCAATGACTTTCATGCTACCAATACCGAATACTGCTCAGGGACAGGCTTAACTATTTTTCACCAGAGCCTCTGCTACTCTTCGTATGGGTACCTGAACTTGGTACTGAGTCTGTCTCAGACAACTGGCTCCTCTTCACCTTTGCAGTACCAGCACCATTTGCAGCCTGCATGGAACTCTCCTTGGGACCAGAGGTCATCTTCTGCATCAGTAACCGAGATTTTCTTGTAGATTTACTCTTTACCTGCTTAGAGACAGATGTCAACACTACTTCTAGAGGACTTCGTATCTTAGATGTACTCAGTGCTGCAGTACCACCTACCTCTCTAGCACGGGTCACTTGCTGGAGGATTCTCTGGACCTTGAAGTATTTAAACCATGATTTGAGGACTTCAATAGCTCAGACATACGCTAGGGGTTTGTTACAGGAGTGGGTTGGTGAGATTCTGTGGCCTCCGTTGTGCAGGAGGTCAGACTAGACCAGGGGTGGGCAAACTTTTTGGCCTGAGGGCCACATCCAGTTTCCAAAGTTGTATGGAGGGCCGGTTAGGGGAGGCTGTGCCTCCCCAAACAGCCAGGCGTGCTCCAGCCCCTGCCCCCTATCTGACCCCTACCTCGCTTCTCACCCCGATGCCCCCACCCCGGACTTCTGCCCCATCCACTCCCACACTCCCTGTCACCTGACAGCCCCCCCGGGACTCTTGCCCCATTCAACCCCCTGTTCCCTATCCCCTGATAGCCTCCAGACCCCCTGCCATCCCATCCAACCCCCCCCTCCTTCCTGACTGCCCCCCCCCCCCGGGAACCCTGCTCCCATTTAACCCCTGTTCCCCGCCCGCTGACCGCCCTGACCCCTATCCACATCCCCGCCCCCGACCACCCCCCAAACTCCTCTGCCCTCTATCCAACCCCCTCTGCTCCCTGCTCCTTACCACGCTGCCTGGAGTACTGGTGGCTGGAGGCACTACAGCCGTGCCGCCTGGCTGGAGCCAGCCACGCCACTGCGCAGCACAGAGACCGGGTCAGGCCTCTGGACTAGACGATCATAATGGTCCCTTCTGACCTTAAAGTCTATGATACTATGTACTCAGTACTACAGTACCACCTACCTTTCTAGCAATCTCCAATGACTGAGATTTTAGTCTGGAACAGGCACTAGCAGTACTGGGAGATCTATGTAAATTGAGGGGGGGGGGGGTTCAGCCTCTGGATCGGAAGCTGGTCATAAAGCTTGTTCCATCATCAAGAACGTGAATGAAAACCACTTGTTACATAGAGAGATAATTCTTCTTTCACGAAGGATTTCCCATTGCTTTCTCTCATGAAATGAAATCTGCTGTAGAGGACTTGAAAATATGAATGTCTGTGAGAATGTGATCAAATGTGGCAGTTTATCTTACCCTGTTCAAAGATGCTTCAATTTAGCAATCCTCACCTGCATCTCCCAAAATAACTACATGATGGTAAAATGAATAAAATAATTCGGGATGCAGAGCCGGTCAATGGCTTATTTCAAATTACACAAAAAAGCACCAAGAAATCACTACAAACTACATTTACAATAAGTAGAGGTATGACTTCAGCTCACAAAGGCAAAGCAATTCAGAATTAATTGGCTACTCAAGCCTTTCAGTCCACCTCAAGTTCAGAAATAATTTTTTTTGGCTGAGGAGGTGCTACTCACATTATTGCAGTATCTTTACCTCTAAATAACACTGTGGAGAACATAGATGGCTTGTGTGTGTGCGCACACACCCTCAACCATAAAACAAAAATTAAAAATAAATTTCCATTATTGCAGTATTTTATAGCTATGTAGATTTCAAGGCTAGAAGGGAACTGACATCCTTCATGACATAGTCCATAGACTTTCACCCAGTAGTTCCTGAATCCAACTGGATAGTTTTGTGGTTGACCTAAAGCATATGTCTTTAAGAAAGACAACCAATCTTGATTTCAAAATTTCAAGTGATAGACATTTTTCATTCACATGTTCCAATGGTTAATTAACCTCATTGTTAAAAAATTTGCACCTTCTATCCAATTTGAATAAGCAAGCTTCAACTTCTAGTCACTGGATCTTGTCATGCCCTAATCTGTTAAATTAAAGAGAATGTACAGCCAAAATGCAAAATGTTTATATGCTCACTATATTAATTGCCCTCCACTTACATTCTTCTAATCCCTGAATAGACTGACTTCTGTTTCAATAGTTCTCATTTAGTAAAACTGCTAAAATCTAGAACTGTAGAATGCTGGAACCAAATAGAAGAGCAAAGGGAACAGGAAGAGTTTGGTTGATGAAGGGAATAGTGGTGATGTCATACATTTAGACTTCTGTAAGGCATTTAACTGGTACTGCACAACATTGTGATTATAAAATTAACTTGGCAGACATTAAATGGATTAAAAATTGGCTAACTGATAGGTCTCAAAATGTAACTGTAAACAGTGACTCATTATCAAGCGTGTCTATTTTTAGTGGGTCCCATAGAGATCGGTCCTTGGCCCTACACTATAAAACATTTTTATCAATGAGGTGGAAGATAACAAAATCAGTAGTAAGGTTTGCAAATGACAAAAACACTGGGGAAGTGGTAAATAACAATAGCAATCTAAATCGTTTGTTAAACTGGACACAAGCTAACAATATGGCTAAATGTGAATATATACAAGTGGGAACTAATAATGTTGGCCATACTTCCAGGATGGGGGACTGTATCCTGGAAAACAGTGACTCTGAAAAAGATTTGAGGGTCATGGTGGATAATCAGCCGAACCTGAGCTCCCAATGTGACAATGCAGCCAAACGACTATTGTGATCCTTGGATGCATAAGCAGGGGAATCTCAAGTAAGAGTAGAGAGGTTATTTTACCTCTGTATACTGCACTGGTGCAACCGCTGCTGGAGCACTGTGTCCATTTTTGGTGCCCACAATTCAAAAACGATGTTGATAAACTGGAGAGAATTAAGGGAAGAGCCACGAAAATAACTAAAGGATTAGAAAGCTTGCCTTATAGTGAGAAACTCAAGGAGCTCAACTTCTTTAGCTTAACAAAGAGAATGTTAAGGGATGACTTGATTACGGTCTTTAAATACCCACACGGGGAACTTCAATCTAGCAGAGAAATATATAACATGATCCAATGGACAGAAGCTGAAGCCAGACAGATTCAGACTGGAAATAAGGTGTACATTTTCAACTATGAATATCAGCCACTGGAAGAAGCTATACCTTGTTAGCAAAATATGTGTGTCATCATCACCACTATTAACCACTTAGCTCTAATATACACTTTTATCCATAAATCTCAAACCATAGTATTGATATAATATGTCAGGGTGTATTTGGGGCCAAATAAGACTTAACAATACAAATGCAGTGCACCAGAGGTCTGTATTAATGACCCCATAAAATCATCTGAATTGTGTCTTGTTACTTAAGTAAGGAACAGGTTTCAGAGTAGCAGCCATGTTAGTCTGTATCCGCAAAAAGAACAGGAGTACTTGTGGCACCTTAGCCACAAGTACTCCTGTTCTTTTTAAGTAAGGAAAACACTTTAGGCCATTCTGAATCAGAGAAGAGCAAACAAACATGATGAAGGAGCTTAGAAGGATTGACGATCTTTCCTCATAAAAGTTATAGTACTGGGACCTGTCAATATGCTCCACTAAATGCTGATTGAAAGGCTGGAGGAAACAGGACAGGATAACCATCAGCAAATATCTGAAGAGAATAAATGCCGAAGTGGTGAGAATTTGTTTAGTGTGGCACATGCATTAGTCTTCATTAGAAAAGTAAATTGTGACCAGATATTTAACACAATTAATATTAACAACCAGGGAGAGGGAACACAAACCAAAATAGATCAAGAACATGTTAAAGAATATTTAGGTATGTTAGATGTATTCAAGTCAGCCAGGGTACTCAAGCTGAAACAATCTTGAAACAGTTACCGCTTATTTTGAGAGCTCATGAAGGACAGGTGAGGTCCCAGAGGATTGGAGAAGGGAAAACATACTACCTTCCTTTAAAAGGAAGAACAAAGAGGACCCAGGGAATTCTAGACCAGTCATCCTAGCTTCAATATCTGGAAAGATACTGGAACAAATTATTAAGCAATCAATTTATAAGCACCTAGAAAATAATAGCATAAAGAGTAATAGCCAGCATGGATTTGTCAAGAAAAATTCATGCCAAACCCCAACCTAAATTCCTTCCTTGATTTTAGTAAGGCTTTCGGACACAGAACGACGTGCCATTTTCATAAGCAAACTAGGGAGAGGTGATCTAGAGGGAATAACTATAAGATAGGTGCACAACTGGCTGAAAGACCATACCAAAAAGAATAGTTATCCATGGTTCACTGTCAAAGTGGGTGTGGGGGAATGTATCTAGTAGGGTCCTGAAGGGGTTTGTCCTGGGTCTGGTACTATTTAATATTTTCATTAATTACTTGGATAATGGAGTGGAGAGTATGCTTATAAAATCTGCAGATGGCACTCAGCTGGGAGGAGTTGCAAGCACTTTGGAGGACAGGATTAGAATTCAAAATGACCTTGACAAAATGGAGACTCGGTCTGAAATGAACAAGATGGAATTCAATAAAGACAGGTGCAAAGTACTAACTCAGGAAGGAAAAAAAACCAAATATGCAACTACAAAATGGGAATAACTGACTAGGTCGAAGTACTGCTGAAAAATATCTGGGGGTTATAGTGGATCACAAATTGAATCTGAGCCAACAATGTGATGCAGTTGCAAAAAGGCGAATATAATTCTGGGATGTATTAACAGGAATGTTGAATGTAAGACACTGGAGATAATTGTCTCATTCTACTTGGCCCTGCTGAGGCCTCAACTCAAGAACTGTGTCTAGTTCTGGGTGCCACACTAAGAAAGATGTGGACAAACTGGATAGCGTTCAGACAATAGCTACAAAAATGACAAAAGGTTTAGAAAACCTGAACTGTGAGGACAGATTAAAAAAAACTGTTCAGTTCATGCTCAGTCTTGAGAAAAGAAGTCTGCAGGGAGACCCCAATAACAGTCTTTAAATATGTTAAGACCTGTTATACAGAGAACTGTGATCAATTGTTCTCCATGTCCGCTGAAGGTAGGACAAGTAGTAATAGGCTTAATCTGAAGCAAGGGAGATTTAGGTTGGATATTAAGAAAAACTTTCTAACTATAAGGATAGTTAAGCACTGGAATCGGCTTCCAAGAGAGGTTATGGAATCTCTATCTTTGGTGATATTTAAGAACTCATTAGACAAACACCTATCAGGGATGGTCTCGATATAGTTGGTTCTGTCTCAGTGCAGGAAGCTGATAATCTCTCAAGGTCCCTTCCAGTCCTACATTTCTAGGATTCTAAGTACTGAAGAGATAAAATTCAGCAAAGGAAAATATAGGCTAAAAAAATCAAGGTAAATAAGGCATGCATTTTTAACAGTAAGGTTGATTAACCATTGAAACAATCTACCAAGGAAAGTGCTGGATTCTCAGTTTCTTGAGGTCTTCAATCAAGATTGGATGCTTGTCTGGGGCACAGTCTTGGAGCTGTGGGAACCATGGCGCCCCTCTCCAACACATAGCTGGGTTGGGGCCACAACCAGCCTTACCTAGGGCCTCTTATCACTCAACATGACAGCAGGTGATGCCACTCACCCAAACTGGGCTACTTGAGTGCCAACAGCAGACACCAGCCAGTTTCCCAGCTCCCCAGGCATGCACCCCCCATCTAGAGTATAAACCCAAAATTATACCGCCTTGCACTGCACAGGGATCTGTACAGTATATAGTCATTAATACGTCCGTCCCTCCCGCAGTGTGGAGAGGAATATGCACAATACGCTTGTGTTAAACCAAGCTGAGATTTTCCCAGACACTTCAGTCAAAGTCACACTGGTTTAGAATAAAACAAACAAGTTTATTAACTACAGAAGGATCAATTTTAAGTGATTATAAGTGATAGCAAACAGATCAAAGCAGATTACCTAGTAAATAAACAAAACTGCAAACTAAGCCTAAAATGCAAGAAAGACAGGATATGAATTAGCAAATTCTCACCCTGGCTGATGATACAAGCAGGCTTGCAGATTTTTAAGGCACAAGCTGCATTTGCTTTGCAGCTTGGGATCCCTACCTCCCCCCACCCGTTCCAAGTTCCTTTTCCTTGGAGCTTCTCTCAGGTTTTGAATGACACTCCCTGTCTTATACAGCTTTAGCATATGGTGGGAACCCTTTGTTCCAAAAACAGTTCCCGCCCAGTTTGTGGTAAAATACAGGCATCCAAAATGGAGCCCAGAGTCATGTGGTGCTCACATGCAGAGTTATAGCAACCATTATCCATAGGCTGTCAGAAGCGTTCTCAGGAAGGTTCATCAGGTGGGGGATAAGCTCTTAAGGTCTATTGTTTTCCCTAATGGCACATTATGCTAAATGGGCCCCTCACAACCAACTATTTAGACTGGAAGCATCTTGCCTAGTGGGTGTCACCCAGGTGTGACTACATGCAAAATACAGATACAGAGTCAATATCTATAATTTCAGACACAAAAATGATAAATGCATACAAATAGGATAATCATATTCAGCAAATCATAACTTTTCCAATGACACCTTACATGGCCCATCTAGTACAAAATGCATCATAATTATGCCATAATCATGTAATAATAATATCACTATGAAGAATATGGGCTGCAGTGTCACAGATGCCTTTCAGGAAGATACGTTTTAGTCAAACAAGTTATTGGACTCAATGCAGAGGGTAACTGGTGAATTTCTATGGCAAGACTAGGTGTTCTAATGGTCTCTTCTGGCCCTAAAAAAATCTATAAATGAATTTCTGAAAAACTTCAGGTGATCCTTACAAAATTATACTTGCCCACTCTCCAAGAGTGAGTTTTGTCTTTTTTCAATTAAAGAGTAAAACAGCATTTTTGAAAAAAAATCTCATGGCAAAGGCAGGCAAATACATTTTGTATCAAGGCATATTTATGTGACAGTTTTGCAAAACTGTAATATAATCTCTAAAAAATAGCAGTGGTAGTCCTATTGCCTGAGACACTTAAAATAAGCCTGAACTAAACACTAGAAAGTAGAGTGTAGAGAACACTCACACACTGGCAGATAGACTTAGTGACCTAAAAGGTCTTCTGCATCTTTAAGTTATATAATTCTGTCATTCTAGAACAATACCAACTTCAATTATAAAAAGATGCAGATGAGCTAAATAAAAACTGATAATCTAAAACTGAATGAAAAAAGAAGAGTTTAAGCAAATTCTTTAACAGAGAATACAGAATGAATTATTTAGACACAAATGCCAAAAAATATTTACTAACAAAATAATGAGAAAAAAAATCAAGAGTCTGAAAGATGACTCTTCCAAGTGTTCTTATAGATAGAAAGTTATTGTAGAGCACTTTCATTTAAAAGAGTACCTTGCAGTTACATCACTGATATGAGAGTCAATTGACTACTGCATAAAACACAAAAGCCAGGGGAGCTCTGTAATCTATGGTTCTAATCAGACTATTGGGGCAAGATTGGAGATTTTGCACACTCTGTGGATTTACCATACACATGTGAATGTGTGATATGAAAGCCATTTAAAGCTGCTAAATAAAACAACCAGCTCCCTTCCTTACACACACACACACACACACACACACACACACCTGGAGAGACCAGACAACACTGACCTCTCACTGTCACTTTACTGAACGAGTGTGACAATCACAGAGTCTTAAAAGGTCAGAATTGATTTACCGAGAGATACCAAACAGATTTACAAATCAATTAGAGGAACTTCAAATGTTGCAATAACCTTTGATACATTTACATGATCCCCAAATCACACAGGAAAATTAAATCATTCTTAACTTCAAGGCAGCATCCTACCAACATATATCAAAAATGTCTCTCCTGGGTGTCCCTGACTGAAATGATGGCATTTTGGGTTATAAAAAATAGATCCATGAAGAGATTTTCAGAAGCAAGCTTTTTTTTTTTTTTTTTTGGTCCTAAAAAGAAGGGCCTAGTTGGTAAAACATGGGAGTCATTAGTTATGGGCTGTATTCTTGGCTCTGCCATAGACTTTCTGGGAAAAGGTGAAAAGAGGCACTAAGTGCTTGGCTGGGAGTATAGGGAGGGCAGCAGAGGAGGTCGGGAGTGGGGAATGGGAATGGCTGGAGCCAGTGAGGAGTAGGAGACAGAGCACATAGGAAATACTGATGTTAGGGGAAGACAACATCTGCAGGGAACAGCAAATGGAATGAGGGGGAAATCAACAGCCTATGAGACTAAAGACACTCCACTCTTCCTATGGCGGTAGGCACTTTGTGACACAAAAGGAGGTCTAAGAGTAGCAGCCAAAAGAACTCTGTATCCTCCAAAAGAACAGGACTACCTGTGGCACCTGTCAATTACAGCAGAAGCCACCTGCCCTCTTAAACACAAGAGTCCAAGTGAGTGCTGTTATCAGTCCATCAAATTTCCAAGCACCTAATATGCTCACCTGTTAATTTGACTCAGAACTCAATTGGTGTAGTTAGTAGTTATGCACATCTGCAAGATGCTGCTCAAATACCTCTCTCAATAGTTATGAGCTCTGCATCTTGACCACTTTTGCACATATTGTAGTCCATTCGAAAGCCACCCTGTCAAACTTAAGTTTCAGGGAAATGAATACATGGGAAGAAAAGGGCATGCTGTCTCACTCTGCCTCCTACACTCTTTATGTTGCCCATCAGAAAATATTATCCCCGTATCTGCTGCCCCATATGGAAAAATAAGTATTTCCACTACACTTGATATATGTGTACACACACAAAATATTTTAAAACAGTTGTGACATAAAACAGTACCCTATTAAGTATGACCTACTAAATTAATATGACATATATATATACACCTCTACCCCGATATAACATGAATTCGGATATAACATGGTAAAGCTGCGCTCCGGGGGGTGGGGGGAGGGTTGCACACTCCGGTGGATCAAAGCAAGTTCGATATAATGCGGTTTCACCTATAATGCAGTAAGATTTTTTGGCTCCCGAGGACAGCGTTATATTGGGGTAGAGGTGTATATTCACCACACACCATATTTAACTCCAGATTATAATATGTGCCTTTGTAACCATAATACCTCTCCCAGGCAAACCTCTGGGAAAAGTAATCACATTTAACAGAATCCATCCTTGTTTCCAAGTAGTCCTCAGTTTAAAGCCTCAGGAAGAATTAAATATCAGTCATAACATATACAGTATGTTTTCTCCCCAAGAAGTCATCAACTCTTCTCTAAAGACTTCCTGTCCACTCACCCACTTCATTCCATATGGAACATGATCATTCAGATGAAATGTAGCCAGAATCCTGAGTCCCACTGAACAGGACAGAACTTATCCATCCCAAAAAGAAGCTCATCAACAAGTTTAATCAATGGTCAGTATTCTGCAGAATTTACAGACTCTTTGGTATAAAAACATGCAGCAGTTTAGAGACACAGAGGTACAATTTTCCTTACCGGGACAAAAGAATGATGTGACTCTCGTTCACATTTCTTAAGGGAAGAAACTGTTTTCAAGAAGAAGAGGTAACTGCTTGACTGCTGCATACTGAAAGCTTGTAGTATTGGTGCAGAGGTGAGAGGGGCTTGCGAAAAAAAGGACTTTATATGTGTTACATAAATTCCTTAATTAGATCTGTGACACAAATTGCTTTCTTAAGAATACAAAGTTAATCAGAATGCCTCATTGGAAGGATAACCGAGCAAGATTAGAGAAAGAGACAGATGTTTTGCTTTAGGATAATCACACAACTGCCTTCTTGAATGTTGCTCTGCTATTAAAGACTGAAAATAAAATGTGTGAAAATAAAAGTGCCCTCTCTGTATATTATGATCGGGATTTTGAAAAGCACCTTAGGGTCCCTACTCCCTACAGATATCAATGACATTTAGGTACCCAACTCCTTTAGGCCCCTTTGAAAAGCCTACCCAAAATATCCTTGTAGGGAGAGGGAAAACAAAAAATATACAGAAATGATACATGACAAACTGTCACAAGGACTTTTGGTGACAAACCATGAGAATAAAGCTAAAGAGGTTTGTTTAATGAGACTCAAATCCAAGACAAATTTACTCCAAGACCCAGAGGTAGTGATATATGATTTCTGTCTCAAGGGTCTCTCCCCTCTGCCCCCGAAGGACACTGCAATGTCACCCCCTTTTCCCCATACAAGGGGTGGCCCTTGGGGAAGACACTGAGGTAGCATGTGATGCAAAGTCACACTGCAAAGACAATACTATTCCACACTTAAGTAACTAGTTCACCCAGGATTAAATCCAGGCCCCAATGAAGCTGTTGGGGTTACTAGGCCTGCCTGAGAGTTCTTCCATGTTTTAACTCTGTTCTTCCATGTTTAACTCTGATCGACCTCAACAACCAAGGACAGGTATTGGAATGTGTAAATAGCTAGTTAGCAATTACGACCTTGCTCATTTCAGGTACCAAACAATAATGATGAGGTTTGCATGTTTCTAGCTGAGGAAGGGGTAATAAACTAAGAGTAAACAGGACCAAATAACTGTTTAGAGAGAAGTTACTAACAAACTAGATTTATAGCCCTAGAATGATTTAGTTACTTAAATGTATAAACATGCCTTTGGTAGAGAGGGGAGGGGGTGTGTGTGGGGGGGTGGAGAGGAGGAGAGAGGGGGGGCTTAGTTGTAAAATGTATAAAGAAGAGAGAAACTGTTTTTGCTGGTGTGCTCGATTTGAGACTTGCCTGTCTCCTTGCACCACTTTGAGATCTCAAATAAACTTTGATTGTTTCTCCACCCCGGTATGTTTATTGGCGTAAAGCACTCCGGGCACCGAACCTCACTGTTGCTGTCCTCGGGCCCCTGTGCCGGCAACAAAGCCAATGGTAAAATTCCCATTCGTTTATAAATAGGGTCAGTATTTCACCTAGAGTGTCTTGCTGGGAGTAGGGTTTGGCTGAGGGTGGGCTGGCTGCTCACACGATCCCCAGCAAGACTAACACTGTATGGGTGTTCCTGGAACTGACCTTTCCCTTGGTTACCTTTTGTTAATCAGATTTGAACCTCAGAGGGTGTCACAGTCCTGGGGTGCAATCCAGACCAGTGAAAGGTTGTGTCACTGCTTGCCCTGTAAACTTTAGGTGCCTCAAAATGGTTTGCAATTGTAGCTCCCAACTGGGCCGCTCACAACCAGCCTACCGGCATGCAGCTCACCCCTAAGTATCTGTGTGTGTGCTAGACAGTTCAGGTTCAGCAGCTCTGACCCCAGCAGCTTGTCTACAGCCCCACTCTTGCTTTCACCAGCCTTGGTTACTACTAGTAGGGTGACCCCAACACACACCCACTCCCAGATTTTCCGAAAAAATTGTGTTCTCCTGGACAGTTCAGATATTAAAGTTCATGGCTCCTGTAAGGAGCCAATATTCAACAGTTTGTTACTTGAACTGGAGTCACGAAACAGTTCAAATTTTAAACACAGCACTGGATTGGTTTAGATTAAAAATTTAAAAAAAGCTGATTAATGAAATAAGATGGAACTTTAAGTAAATTCAAGTATGAGAAAGTCAGAAATGGTTATAAGTAAAAAAAAGTGAAAATATCTCAAAGTCTAAAACTGAATCTAGCAACTTTTGGTTCAAGGCTTTGTTTAAGATGGACTTTCTCACCCACAGTCTTCCAGCAAAATGGTGACTGGCCCAAAGGTGCTTGTGCCTTTGTCTTCTTAATTGAAACAGATAGCTTGGGGGTCTCTTACCCTTTCTTTTACAGTCCAGTGAACCTCTGAAGTGAATTCTTCTGTGGGTTACCCTTCAAGGTAAAGTTTATTCAAGCAGTCAAGGCAGCAAATTGGAGTCTGGTGGTAAAGGAGGCTCCATGTTTTTTTCCCCCCTTGTGTTTTCCAGTGGCTTTCCCCACTTGTGTTTGTTAAAATGCAAATTGTTCAGTTTCCTGAACTCTTCTCCCTGTTGTCAGGGCCCCTGTTTACCTCTTATATGTAAATTGAGGTAAAACACATTCCTTTGTTTAGGACAGGCCTGTTTAACAACCTTTGCCTAGGCAGGGCTGTCTAGTTTTGAACATATGCTAGTAACATCATAGAATCATAGAATATCAGGGTTGGAAGGGACCTCAGGAGGTCATCTAGTCCAACTCCGAGCTCAAAGCAGGACCAATTCCCAACTAAATCATCCCAGCCAGGGCTTTGTCAAGCCTGACCTTAAAAACCTCTAAGGAAGGAGATTCCACCAACTCCTTAGGTAACCTATTCCAGTGCTTTACCACCCTCCTAGTGAAAAAGTTTTTCGTAATATCCAGCCTAAACCTCCCCCACTGCAACTTGAGACCATTACTCCTTGTTCTGTCATCTGGTACCACTGAGAACAGTCTAGATCCATCCTCTTTGAAACCCCCTTTCAGGTAGTTGAAAGCAGCTATCAAATCCCCCCTCATTCTTCTCTTCTGCAGACTGAACAATCCCAGTTCCCTCAGCCTCTCCTCATAAGTCATGTGCTCCAGACCCCTAATCATTTTTGTTGTCCTCCGCTGGACTCTTTCCAATTTTTCCACATCCTTTTTGTAGTGTGGGGCCCAAAACTGGACACAGTACTCCAGATGAGGCCTCACCAATGTCGAATAGAGGGGAATGATCACGGCCCTCGATCTCTGGCAATGCCCCTACTTATACAGCCCAAAATGCCGTTAGGTTTCTTGGCAACAAGGGCACACTGTTGACTCATATCCAGCTTCTCATCCACTGTAACCCTTAGGTCCTTTTCTGCAGAACTGCTTCCTGGCCATTCAGTCCGTCGTCTGTAACAGTGAATGGGATTCTTCTGTCCTAAGTGCAGGACTCTGCACTTGTCCTTGTTGAACCTCATCGGGTTTCTTTTGGCTCAATCCTCTAATTTGTCTAGGTACCTCTGTATCCTAACCCTACTCTCCAGCATATCTACCGCTCCTCCCAGTTTAGTGTCATCTGCAAACTTGCTGAGAATGCAGTCCATGCCATCCTCCAGATCATTAATGAAGATATTGAACAAAACTGGCCCCAGGACCGACCCTTGGGGCACTCCCCTTGAAACCAGCTGCCAACTAGACATGGAGCCATTGATCACTATCCGTTGAGCCCGATGATCTAGCCAGCTTTCTATCCACTTTATAGTCCATTCATCCAGCCCATACTTCTTTAACTTGCCGGCAAGAATACGGTGGGAGACTGTATCAAAAGCTTTGCTAAAGTCAAGGAATAACACATCCACTGCTTTCCCCTCATCCACAGAGCCAGTTATCTTGTCATAGAAGGCAATTAGGTTAGTCAGGCATGACTTGCCCTTGGTGAATCCATGCTGACTGTTCCTGATCATTTTCCTCTCCTCTAAGTGCTTCAGAATTGATTCCTTGAGGACCTGATCCATGATTTTTCCTGGGACTGAGGGGGAACTCACAACTTTACATATAATGTTGCTATACACATTTCACCATGATGTTATTGACCAGTGAGTTATTAGAGTTCAACTGATACCTCACAAGGCACATTTTATACAAAGGTTATTACAGTAGTGTGTAGGGTGTGAACCCAGGGGTGCTTTTGGTCACAGAGAGTACTGAGGATCCCTGGTTACTTTGGGACAACCAGGGTGGCCAAGACATCTGTAGATACTATGCCCTTCCATTCCCTATCCCTCCCCCCCCAGCATCTTGCTCCTACTATTCTGTATCTGATTAATGGCTGTGTTTCTATCATATTGATGAGCAGCCAGTCACTGATGGATCTGAATGCTTCTATTATACAAGTGTGTGCAATGGAAACAGGAAGCACAACAGAAATTTCAGTTTTAAAGTGTGGGGAGCTGAAGGAAATGATCACTTTGGCTCCCGGATCTCCCCACATTGCATGAAAACAGAACTGTACAGAGAGGTGGGAAGTCAGTCCTTGGAGGAAAAGATTTGTGTGGCGGGGTGAGGGAGAACAAGGTGGACATGTGCAATATTCCCCCATCTGTGTAGTCATCTTTCTCCCTTAACTACTGGTGCAAATTAATATTTGGGTCCACACACCCCTTTAACCTAACCAAAATCCTCCCTCTGCTGTTTAGTCCTAATCTGCTCCTGGTTATAGCTGAGGGAAATAGCATATTGTCTAAAGTTAGAAGAACTAGTGATCAAATACTTGTGTAGGTTCATAGGAACATAAGAACTTCCATATCAGATGGGCTCATCTAGTCTGGAATCCCGTCTCTTAAAGTGACTAGTTTCAGCTGCTTCAAAGGAAGGTGGAAGAATTAGTGGATAATTATAGAATAACCTGCCCATACAGGAAGTTTCTTCTCCACTCAATCAGTAAGTAGTTGGCTTATGTTCTGAAGCATGCGGTTTAGAACCTCCATTTTGAAAACAGTTATAGCTAAGGTATAAGGCATGGCTACAGGCTTCCTCTTTTGTCTCATTATTTTTGTTCTACATACAGCAGCTCCACTTAGAGTACAGTTTAGCAGAAGAGATATTTGCCCAGTAACATGACCTTCGAAGACCAGATTTTACAAAATATATGAAAGTCTGACATACACCTCACAACAGCACAAACAAGGAAGCCATATAGAAACCCAGGCCTGAGTTTTAAAACTAATCTCAAAGACTTCAAAACAATGGGCAGATCAAAAGGACAATTTGCTACTTTCAATTCCACTCTAAATACGACTGAAATAAAAAGCCACGGACCATAAAACATAAATGGGAAGCAGAATATTCGAGTACAGTAGATGCCTGGGTGTATATTCTTCAAAATTCACACACCACTGCCTCCTCCAAACCTTCATGAGGAGAACGCCAATGGAAAGTAATCATACACTTCTTCTACTCTCCAATAACTACCAAGTAAAGGAACTAAAACAGCTTCAACCTCTGCTGGAAAGAATTTGAGCAAAGAGGTCACAACATACATTTTATGCTGTTCAGTGATGTTACCATTTTGGTCATATATACAGCATACGGGCATACAGAAAAGCTTTGACGTGTGATAAAAACCTGCTTATTTTGTACCAGGAGATTGCCCTTCCCAAAAATCAAACTCTTGCTTATACACTGAATATAAACACCTGCATAGTTACCCAAGTACAGCAGCTTTGCATCAAATTCAGATATCGGTTTACATAATCATTGCTGTGCCACGAAAAAAATACTGCACCAATTTCCTATGACTCAATATTCGAATTTGTACATAAAATCATACTAATGTGCTGTACACCTCTGTTTGTGTTGCAGGTATGTTTACCTTACTGCAATCGTACATGCTGCTACAAAGCAAACAATACAACAAGAAGGATTACTTGTTATAATTCAATGTCACATATCCATCAGGTGTGAAACTTCACCAGTCCCCAACACAGTATTTGATAAATTACTTAACTGGTACTTCATTCTTGTACCTTTCATCTGATGGATTACTGCTTCTCTGTGAAATATTAAAATGTCACTCAAGTGTAATTTTAAAAGTTCTGGGGTATACTAAGTTCTATAAGGCTTCCTCGACACAAGTTTAATGGGCTTTTTAAAAAACTCTGATATATTAAAATAGAAGATTGAAATTAATTGAATAGTTTCAAATTGTAAAAATAAATCAATAATATAATAATGCATTTTTGAATGTTTTAAAAACAGTTATGGGAACTCAAAGTCCAAAGTATGAAAAAATCTTTATTAAAATTGAAATGGGGAGGAAGTGTGGCTTAGTGGTTTCAGTACACTACTGGGAGCCAAGAATTCCTGTATTCTAATCTAGGCTTTGCTACAACTGACAGTGTCTCAGATTCTCCATCTGCAAACCAGGATTAGCGATAGCTCCTGCATCACATGAGTGTTGAGAAGATTAGCTAGAGGGTGGAAAGCAGTTTGAAACCCTAAAGCATTATACAAGTCCAAAGTGAAAGTACAAAACTTCAGCAAGAATCTCCGTGTAATCTTACAACAGGTTCAGATCAGTTCAAAACCTATTTCACTCTAATATTTCCCATTAATGCAGCAACAGTTAAAGGTCAGTTGCTACATCCATTAAAATATTTTTCATGGGTTTGTAACTCTACTAGTTTCAATTTAAGATACAGTGGATGGAAACCTATGTGCAAGCAGTCATCAGAAATGTAATTTCCACCCCCCATAAACAATGGTTTTAATAGGTTTTAGTTTCAAGACACAGGAAAGTAGAAACAAAGTTGGAGGTAGTTTACATGCATTTTCACATGCTCTATTTGAAAACAGTTTGATTTTAAAAATTATTTTCTGAGCACCAACATGATCGCAAATTTGTTTAGGATGTTAATTTTTTTAAAGTGTAAGTATCTGCTTTATATAGCAACCAAAGGAACAATTACATGCAATAAAAACCTTCTAATCCATTCATCTAATAGCAGAGAAGAGTGAATCACTAAAGTCCCAATTCAGCAAGACGCTTAAGAAAGTACCTAACCATAAGCATGTTATTATTCACAGGGAAATCAGGCTCCATTAATTTCACAAGGACCACTAACGTGTTTAAATACCTTGCTAAACAGGGGTCCAATCCATTTTAATTTTATCTTCATACCACTAAGGCTGCTTAAAGGAGTTGCTGATCTGCATTTACTGCATCAGAGACTGAAATCTCCATTTTGATGCACTGGTTCTGTAGCAGGCATTGCAGGTCAGAAAACTTTGCATACGCAACCCCACTGGCATAATAAAAGTGAACAAACAACAATATAACAGGGAATTACCAATTTGACAATCTGATACAAAAGAAAATGCAGTGCTTCCTACGAAGCTCCTTGTATCATTCTCCCTCTCTCAGGTTCAGCATATGGAAGATGAACACTAATTTACTCTGATAATATATTTATCATAGACGGCAGATAGTTGCTCGATATACTGAGCACAGAAGCCATGCAAGATTTAACAGTACAAAAATCTTGGCCCCTTCAGGGTACTTCACAGTGAGTTTATGCATCTCGATCTTCCGTAAGTAAAGCAAGCATAGAGAGAACCCATTCAATGATTGATTGCAGACATAAGGAAGCCTGCCATATTGTAAAAAGAACAGGAGTACTTGTGGCACCTTAGAGACTAAAACCACTCCATACGGCTAAATGCAGTAGTCTCTAAGGTGCCACAAGTACTCCTGTTCTTTTTGCGCATACAGACTAACACGGCTGTTACTTTGAAACCTGCCATATTGTGTACTTTGAGAGTTATGCCAGGCATGCACATTTCATTTTGCATCTTGAAGATGACCATATTGACCCAAATTAAAGTGAACAATCAACATCATTTTGATGGCTTCAGCCCTCCACAACGCAGCTGTCAACCCTCTTTGGAATTGCTCCCCTTGGCAGTTCTGTGGAACACAACTGAAACCTAGAAACATTCAAGATGCGCTATAGACCGGTTTACAGATCCAGGTGGGATATTATTATTCCCTCCAACCCCAAAAATTTTTTTTGCTGAAAGTGATTTGTTTTTTTTTCATTTTTGGACAAAAAATTCTGCAAATTAAAAAAAATAACTGTATCTGGCAACTGAAAACTTGTTTGGGGTTTTCATTTTTTCAAAAAACACCAAAAATTATATTTAATTAAACCTCATTTTTTCACAAAAAAAGGACGCATAATTTTTCATTGAAAAAATTGCAAACATCTCTACCCATTTCTTTTGTTTAGCGTCTCACTATTTTTGCTTTTCCCTTTTAGGGTTTGCATTTTCTTCTCGTTTCCATTAATTGATACCAAAATGGCTAAGGCTTGATCCTTCAGTGCAGCCAGTATGTTGGCAGTACAGCTCATCCTTAAACTGAGAGTAGGTGCACAATTTCTCCCAGATCTAGAAAAACCATCCAGTCAAATATGCACACACTACAAAAGTTAACTAACAACACAGTGCTTACTACAGAACCATGATGAATCCCACTGATTTCAAAGGGATAACTACACTCTGTATAAAACAACAGAGGGTCCTGTGGCAACTTTAAGACTAACAGAAGTATTGGGAGCATAAGCTTTCATAGGTAAGAACCTCACTTCTTCAGATGCAAGTGAGGTTCTTACCCATGAAAGCTTATGCTCCCAATACTTCTGTTAGTCTTAAAGGTGCCACAGGACCCTCTGTTGCTTTTTACAGATTCAGACTAACACGGCTACCCCCTGATACTGTACACTCTGTATAAGTGTTTGCAGGATCAGACCCATAATGCACAGGGGAGGCCAGCTAGAAATCCTGAAGGTATGTTTGAAACAGCTCCTCTAGAGATATTACCAATAGCAAGGGCCCATGGAAGCTCTGAGGGGGAGTACAGTCTCTGGAAACACATTCATTTGGCTGAATGATCAAAGAGGAGTACAAAATATAGCTAAAATCAGAGTGGTTCAACAATCAGTAGCCAGTGTGGCCTACCTGATTAATTCCGGAATTCTAGAAGCTTGCCGCTGACCTCCTGTGTGACCTAAGAAGTCACTAAAATATTTTAATAGTCATTGAGCCAGAGAGAGAGAGAAACCCATGCTCAAATCTTTTCCCTCCATCAGGCGGGGGAGAGGGGGGAGAATTAAATCTGGGTCTCCCACGTCTCAGGTGAGTGCTGTAATCGCTGCACTAAAAGTTATAAGGTTTTGGGGACTTCAACAGCAGAGTCAAGGGAAAGGGTAGGGACGGCTTTGTGGCCTGCATCATGCGGGAGGTCAGACCAGATGATCATAATGGTCCCTTCTGACCTTAAAGTCTATGAGTCTATGAGTCTATAAGGAAGCTGCTGCCACCACCTCCACCTCATAACGTGTTTAGTTTTATGCTTATTTCATTAGCCAGTAGGAACTCCAATAAAGAATCAGGTCCCCGCTGTGACAGGTGGCTGTACAGACAAGTAACAAAGAAAGCAGTCCCAGCCCAAGGGAGCTCACAACATTTCAGATGGGATGCAACAAGTGGATGACACCGACAAATGGGGCAAGGGTAGGTAAAAAGGATCAGATAACAATGAGGCAAACAGAGTCTAAAAGAGAAGCAGCCAGACATTCTATATATATATATTTGTATATGCGCTTCCAAAAGCAGAAACAAAATAACTGGAGCTTCCATATTCAGCCCTAAATACTGGGGGGGAAACCCAAACAGGATTTTTTTTCAATGCACTTTTTGTTTGATGTTTTTTCTTCCCCTGTTGTGAAACACAGACTAATATTTTAAACACGTAACCAAGAATCATTCTTCAAGTTTTCACTTTTGATAAGTGCACCCAAAAACCCATGTGTCCAACCTTGCAGTCCTGTTTCCCCTCCCATCCCACTGTTTTGTCAGCTTTGCTGAATCCTCAGTGCATGAGGCAATGTGATGAAACAGAAACAAGCAGAATGTACATTAAAGATGCTTGGATCCTGGGACAGATCCCAGCAAGAGAACTACAAGAAAAAGGACTCCTGTCTGGAAGCGAGATGAAGATAATCAAGGAAGACACAGCAATGCTTCTACGGATTTGGCATACATGCTAAAATATGTGACAGAAGAGCTACAAGATAAAATGCTGTAAAACAAGGGGATGCTTCAAAAATAGAGCATACGAGAGATGACTTGCTCTTTAGCAATCTCAAAAGCAAAATCTTCCCTTAGAAAGACTTTTGGTGAAGTGATTATAAGGTGGCCTTTTGGTCAGACAAGGCCATTGAAGACACTAGAAAACACAAGGACTCAGGAGTGACGTGTTCAAAGGAAGGGTGCATTTTTTGTTTGTTTTTTAAATGCCATATGTTTGATCATTCAGCAGAAACATTTCCATGATTCAGCATTTTCTTCTTCTGCTGATTCATGCCTTTCTGTTTCTCAGTGTGATTAATGTAATGTTTCACTTACTGGCATTCAAAGTTTGGTTAATAGTCAGCAACTGATGATAAAAACCACAATAGCTAGCATCCTGCCTAGAGGCTTCTTCACATAGTGACCCCAATTTTAGCCCAGATTATTCTGAGGGTAAAGTTTCCATTTCAAGGACTGCATTGGTATATTATAGGGGACTAAATTCATCCCAGGGGAAACTCCTCTCTAAGCCAACAGGGTTTTATTTAATAGCAGGAAAACTGAACAGATGAGAGTCAGTTTTACTCTGGGTAGGTCTATACTTACCTCCGGGTCCGGCGGTAAGCAATCGAACCTCTGGGATCGATTTATCGTGTCTTGTCTAGACTCGATAAATTGATCCCGGATCGATCCCGGAAGTGCTCGCCGTCGACACTGGTACTCCTGCTCGGCGACAGGAGTACGCGGCATCGACGGGGGAGCCTGCCTGCCGCGTCTGGACCCGCGGTAAGTTCGAACTAAGGTACTTCGACTTCAGCTACGTTATTCATGTAGCTGAAGTTGCGTATCTTAGTTCGAAGTGGGGGGTTAGTGTGGACCAGGCCTCTGTTGATAGTTGGGAAAGCAATGAGAAATCACAGACACAACAGAGCTGTCTGCAGAGTCAGAAACACAGCACTGAATTGGTCCATCACATAATCAGTACATATAACACCTTACAGAAGAATATTTTATAATTTTTTTTAATAAAAGGTAACACTTGGCACTTTTCCACACATCCTTATTTCTGCATAGACTATCTCCTTTAATTTTTTTTTATTTCAAAGTTTTCATCCAAATAAGGGAGAAAAACAAATTTTTACCAATGATTGTAGTAGCCTCTGTGTGCTTAGTTTTTTTGTTTTGAGACTGTTTGTTTGGTGGTGGTTGTTTTTTAAGGCCACAATTTTCAAAAATGTTTTGTGATTATGTGCACCTCAATTTTGGGGTACCTAATCTGGGTAAATTCTAAGTATTCTCTGAAAATCAGGTACCTTAAAGGTATATAAAGTTAGGCATCCAAAAACAGGTGTCCAAAATCAGAGCCTGTTTTGATCAGGATGGCCAGTCATTCACCAGCAAGGCTCTAATCAGCAGAAATCTTTGCTTCATCATGCTACTCAGAGATTTGTGAGAAGCAGTCTCTGAAAAAATAATGAGTGGGCACGGAGCAGGTAAGGCTGTCAATAATGTAATATAAAATACAATGATTATATCCAACATGGAAGTCTCTCTCTCTCACACACACACACACGTCACGTGGAAGTCAACAGCAAAACTGATATTGATTTCAGTGGAACCAGGATTTTACCCATACATTTTACACTTACTCCAGCTATATAGTTTGTCTGTACTTTCCATGTTTGTTAGTTCTCTCCTTTGTGTGTAGGAACTAGTGCTGAGGAATTTACCAGACTCCTTCTGAGGCACCCAGCATGACAGAGCCCGGGTTTCTGTTGATAGTGACATAGCTGAATAGTTAGCCTCTTTAAAAAAAAAAATCAAATTGTTTAAAACCACTTAGGTTATATTCACATATTTTTAGAACAATTTTTTTAAATGAACTCCTTATCCTAGCAGTTTTAAGAAATAATGTTTCTGGTCATGTAAACTAAACATTTACTAAAACTCTGAGGGTTTGTTTGGTTCATGTCACCCCATGTCAGGAGGGGCGGGGCCAAGGAGTCAGGATCTTGAACTGACGGGGCCTCTGGCCAGAGAGCTCCAGACCAGGGCCAATGGGAAACAGCCAGCACCCCAAGCCAGTCTGATTGGCCTGGCTGCCTGGTCCGTCCGGGGGCCACGGCTCAGGTCCCAGCCCCACGTGCGCTGCAGGAAAAGAGCCAGCGAGAGCAGCTCCAGCACTTGGGGTGACAAGCTGCGGCTGGGAGACGGAGGGAGAATTGCAGCATGAGAGGCTGGGAGCACACAGTGACCAGTGTGATGGAGCCAGTGCATGGGACAGTCAGTGCAAAGAGCGGGAACCCACCATGAAGAAGTGACAGACCCAACCAGGCAAGGCCGTGAGTTGGGGAGTGAACAGCTGCCCCATATATGTGGAGGGGGGCGGGGGAATCAGAGACGCTGTAAGGGTATGAAAGTTACAGAGACCCCAGCTAAGGAGAGTGAGTGGAGCAGGGAGGGGGCTGAGCTGTGGGAGCCCAGTAACCCACACCCACAGTGCCCTGAGACCCACTGTGCAGGAAGCTGTAACAAGCACCGGCCTGAGGAGCTTTCAAGCTGCCAGGAGGAAGAGGGAAGTCCTGCGGGGTAACTGTGCCTGTTCTGCGGAGGCCTGTTGGGCAGGGCATTATCCTCACCACACACCCCTTCTGGAACGATCAAACCAAAGAGCCAAGCTTCACCACCGCACAAAAGAGACTGTTACTGTTTAAAGTGTTTTTCGTACGTTTCTATTTTTAGTATGTCTTTCCATTCAAGTGTAGGAAGTGGTGTAAGGATCGTTTTAATATATTTTAAAACAACTTTCGACTGCTTAATATATTTTGAAACCTGCTAACAGGTTTACTCCCATTTTTAGGCTTTCCTGGAGAAAGATAAATTGGTTTCATTTGATTTGGTGTTTTGTGTGTGTGCCCTTTTTAACAGTCTAGTTAAAGATAAAGATACTATGCATGTAGGGGTATGTTAATTATTGTGAATCTATCTAATAACCAGGTACTGGCTCTCCACCTGACAGATGGATCTGACGGGGGTAAAAAGAGCAACTGGAGAGGAAGTACTGTGATGAGAGGGTGAGGCAATTTGGAAGCTCCTTCATCATAGCTTCCAATGTTCAGGCTCAGTCCTGGGGTCTCACAAGCAGCTGTAATGGCAATTGGGTTGCAGCCTTAAACCCAGTCCAGAGTATTCTGAGAACCCAGTAGGCAAGGCCCTGCTGGGAAAGCCTAGCTAGGTAGATCTTGGGGAAGGAAGCCCCTGGAGTTTATAGTGTTTCACCTCTTTCCACAGGCAGGGAACCAAACCCAGCCTGTATCTCAGGGTAACACCGGGGGCAGTGAGAGATGGATTGCTTCTCATCCCACTGAGATAACTTAGGGTGGGATAGGTCCCATTTTACAATACCACCACCCAAATACTGTTACAATCATCACTGGAAGGTAAGTGCAGTGACCTAAATACTGGCCGTGCTTTGACCAGCATGCAGCTGTATAAAACATTACATACCACTGATAAACTGATCAGCAGACAAGAGTAATATAGAGTGTATAGATAAGGGTATGGCATGTCTCATGAACATATGCACTCACTACTACATTATTTCATGTCTCTGCATCTGCCTACAGAAGTGAGATTTTTAGTGGAAATGCCACTGCCAGATGGCTAAGAAAGTCACCTCATAACTATGCAGTGTAGTTATAGGCATGCTGGTCCCAGGATATTGGAGAGACTAGGTGGAGGAGGTAAAACAGAAGTTGGTCCAATAAAGATATTATCTCACCCACACCTACCTTGCACTCATGACTATATCAGAGATTCATATTTGGGTCTGTGGCAGAGGTATATTTCAATACTACAAAGATATTACTTTTCATGGCTTTTATCCCCTTTTTGCCATGAGACAGAGCTTGTTTTTAGTAGGCATTGTATAAAAGAAAATCCATGATTTATGAGCACATCTTTTGGCCCTATAAAGCACAAGAGAACAACAGAGGTGGGGAGCATTTGTTACAGTCCCACTGTCATGGGCCATAGCCCTAGATTCATAGATCCTATGACCAGAAGGGATCATTGTGATAATCTAGTCTGGCCTCCTGTAAAACCAAGGCCATAGAATTCCCCAAAATAATTCCTAGAACATATCTTTTAAAATCCACCATGACCCCTGGTAAATTATTCCAATGATTAATTAACCTCACTGTTAAAAATTTACCCCTTATTTATAGTCTGAATTTACCTAGCTTCAATTTCCAGCCATTGGATTATGTTACATCTTTTTCTGCTAGATTGAAGAGCCCATTATCAAGTATTTGGACTCCATGTAGGTACTTGTAGACTGTAATCAAGCAACCCCTTAACTTTCTCTTTGTTAAACTAAATAGATTGAGCTCCTTGAATCTATCATTATAAGGCAGGTTTTCTAATCCTTTAATCATTCTCGCAGATATTCTCTGAACCCTTTCCAATTTTTGGACACAGTATTCCATCAGCCGTAATGGTATCCCAAATGCAGAAGTAAAATAACCTCTCTACCCCTACTCGAGATTCCCATTTAGGCACCCAAGGATTGCAATAGCCCTTTTTCGGCCACAGCGTCACACTGAGAGCTCATGTTCAGTTTATTATCCACCACAATGCCCCACATCTTTTTCAGAGTGACTGCTTCCCAGGATACAGTCCCCCATCATCTAAGCATGGCCTACAGTCTTTGTTCCTATATGTATACATTTACAATTAGCTGTCTTAAAATGTATATTGTTTCATGTGCCCAGCTTACCAAGTGATTCAGATCGCTTTGTCTCAGTGATCTGTCCTCTTCACTATTTATTACTCCCCCGTTTTCTGTGTTATGTGCAAACTTTATCAACGATATCATGTTTTCTTCCAGGTCATAGATAAAAATGTTAAATAACTAGGGTCAAGAACCAATCCTAGCTGGACCCCATTGGAAATAGACCCACTTGCTAATGATTCCCCAATTTCACTTACAGTTTGACCAGCTTTTAATCCATGTCATGTGTGCCAGGTTAATTTTATATCATTCTAGTTTTTTAATCAAGATGCCATGCAGTACCAAGTCAAAAGCCTCAGAGAAGTCTAAGTATATTATATCAACACTATTATCTTTATCAACCAAACTTGTAATCTCATTAAAAAAATCACGTTAGTTTGATAGGGCAAGTTAGGCAAGTGTTCAGAACACAACAGTAGGCTTACTCAGCAAGACAGGCTCCTGAAAATACTTCAGAGCTCTGTTCATATCATTGCCTTCCCATTGAATAAGATGATTAAATTCAAGGTTTCAGTAGTCCCTCTCTTCAAAGTCTTCCATTGGGTTGGACCAATTTACCATTAAAGACCACTACTTTGCCTAATTGCAACCTTCCATAAGAGCTGTGTTCCAGTAGAACATTGGAACAATAGATGCTCAATAACAAAACTTATGAGTGTAAGAAAATGAGTTTTCACAGGGAACATGGAATGTGGTTCCAGAAGAGAAAACAGGGTGTCTGTGAATCTGAGCATTTTCAGAGTAAAATGTAAAAACTAAGTTACAAGATCCTGGAGGCAAGGACTATCTTCCTATTATTTAGCCACTAGCAAAATGAGGCCCTCAGCCACCACTGTCATATAAAGAATAAATAATGAAACCTACTTCTTAGACTGAATCCTCCTTTGGCAACCCTACCAATATCACATATTTAAGAAATAGCCCCTCTAGAATGAGGGGAGGATAGATATATGTATATTCTTAAGTTCACTTTATTATTTAAGGTGCTCAGACATCAGGGGATGGGCTCAGTATAAGAAACTAGATAGATGGACAGACCTAGAGCTAGATAAGGGTTTTGTGAGGGTGGTTGTTACATGTACCATAGCAGGGGTTTTTTTTGGGGGGGGGAGGAGGGGAGCGGGGGAGTGCTAATCAACTCTCAATTTTAAAAAAGCATGTTAAAAATAGCTGATTCAACTTTTCTCATGTCTGAATGCAGCACAACTGCTGTGTAATATTATCAGCAGCTGGAAATCTTTGGTACTGCCCTGTTACTTAAGAATTTCAAATAGAAAATGAAAAATCACTAGATTGAAGATCCGTTAAGTTTTGACCCATAATATGACTAATTTCTGCTATTGAAATAAATTGTTTCTCCTGTAAAAACATTTCATGCAAAGATAATACTAAATTTAAACAGACAAGCAACACATTTCTCAAAGAAAAAGTAAGTTAGCAAGGATATATATTTATTCTATTGTCCTGGCTGTCCCCAAAGAAAAACAAGCCCATACCTATATTGGAGTTTACTATGAGGGGTATTTACACTTGTTTAAGATGCTCACATCCCTTCATTTAACCAGTATAAAATACTCAGCTAAAGAGGTAATCTTCTTGTTCCCTCTAATTGTAGAAGTGTTGTAAATTTTCAGGGATAGATTGCTGTTGGGCCAATCCCTGTTACAATCCTTTATAATTTAAAATCATCAATTACATAAGTAGGGTGAATAAATAGTTATTATTTGATTTTAAAACTATGTTGTAACACTCAAGCCTAATTTAAAACCAATATACTCTTAACAAGGGGGACACCAGATATACAGTTTCTTGTAATTTTCCTCCCTTCCTCTCCCTCCACTCAAGAAGCCCACCTAGCACTAATACAATGTTAAGACTGAAAAACCTTAGTACCCACAAGTCAGGAAATGCAGAGTTAAATTTGGAAGCTCAGTACTCTGATGAAAGATTGCTACTGCTGCAACCGGGAACTCCCTAGCAGCTCTCTGAAATCTAAGACTCTCACCTGCATTGATTGTGAGCTGAAATCACACACACCGACACAGAAAGACCCAAACCCTGAATTGACTGAAGTGGCCAGTCCCAAAGCACATGAAAGACACTTTGGAGGATATCTCTGGTTTTTAGGTAGTTCTCCCAGGCCATTTCAATGCACCAGAGAGAAGTTCTATCAACCATAAACATTGTTAAACATACAACTATAAAAAGTTATGTATTATCCTTCACATATTTGCTTCAGTTAGACTAAACAAGTGTGCTGCATTTCTACAAAGTGTCTGGATCTTAAAAAGCAGAGTTTCTATGTAATCAAGTACACATGGTAGTCGCAACACATTTATGACTGAATAACAGTCAAAAGCTAAAATTTGTGTAGATTATCAACGAATGAATCACGAATGCCATGGGAAAGCAGTATTTTGCATAGCTTCTCTGTTTTTTGTATATGAATATGTGTAGAGTATCTCATGCATAAATGCTTTCATGATCTGTGTAATCATGCCTGTAATGCCTGTTTCTCAGCTGTCTTTGCTGCCTTCTGTAGTTATATGTCATCAAAGGTTTTAGCAATAAAAGGAGACTAGATACCCAGTAATAGAAGGAAATAGACTATTACACAACAAAAGAAAAGGAGCATGCACTGTTCATAGACTCCCAATGCCACTGTAATAATAAATAATGTTAGAACATTGTTCTAGACAAAGGTTTTGTTGCATTCCCTGTATAGATATGATGGGAAAATTGGGCTCATTGGCAGATCTCAGGTTTCTGGGTCAATACATTCATTTATTGCATGTTTTAGAGACAGAGACAATTACTGGAACTCTGGAAATACAAATTAATGTGGCTCAGTATGTCCAGCTTCCGCATCCTCAGTGTCTCTTCACAAAACAGTGTCCTCTTTTCAAAATCCATACATAGAAATAGTTACTGTTTTGAAAAATCAGCATTTGCTAAGGGATACCAAGCTGTTCGTAATGTCACTGCCTATAGGGAAAAACTGTGGTATTAGATATAAGGTGGTTATAAGATATAAGGTGGTCACTGATGCCAAATTCTGACTTCTTAAAGGTAACCACCAGGCAATGATTGCCCCTAAAAACTCTTTCCATTTTCACATAGCAGAACTAAGTAATATTAACTCAATATTGGCAACACTTTCCAATGCTTAGCTGAAGGACTATGTAAAATTTCATTTTCTATGGTAACTATCAAGAATGAGTGCCAAATGTGAGTCAGTGTGCCAAATTTTCACAGAAGGCTGATGGGGCACAAGCAGATTTTAACATCTCCTTCCCTCTGCTTCTTTATGTGTTCATCCAGAAGAGAACATTCTCAGTCTGCTGCTCAATGCTTCAGTCAGGAATCACCGGGTGATTTTGTGGCTCATTTTATACTGAAGTTCAGGCTAGTAGATGGGAATGGTCTCTCCTTCTGGCCTTAACAAAAAACAACAACAACAACAAAAACCCTACTATGAATTACAAGACAACATTAATCACCCTGCAAAAGGAAATATTGGTTCCTCTCGCATCTTTTTGCTCAGTGGGAAATCACAATGTGCAGTCTGTGCTGCTACCAGAAGGCTCCGCTGGTGAATGATGGTAAATTTACAGTAACAGCATTTGGAATATAAACATCATGCAGGGATCCATCTAGTTCCGTATCCTGTCTCTGACGGTGGCCATTACCATATGGAATAACCTGCTCATGGGGATATTTCTTCCCAACCATCATCAGCAAGTAGTTGGAGTATTTCTCTCTCTCTCTCTCTCTCTCTCACACACACACCCCTGAATACATAATATTATGCATCATTGAACCAAGTATGGAGCACCCCACTTAACTTTTTTGCTGTGTTGAAAGCAGATCATTTATTCTTACTCTTTGTTTTCTCCCTCTTTGCCAGATTCTGATCCACGTCAGATTTTTCCATTTTACCCCAGGACTATTTAGTTTACTTAATAGCTTCCTCATGGAGGGACTTTGTCAAAGGCTTTTAGAAAGTAAAAAGAAAAAATATTATGTCAAATGGTGGTTCTTTATCGACTGCCGGTATTTTACTGACAGAGTCAAAAAAAATTTAGTGCATTCGAGAAATGATTTTCCTTTACTAAGTAAAATGGCATTGCAAACCTTCAATGCCTGAAGATATTTGATAGCACTATTGCCAGTTTCATGCTGAAATCCACATCCCTGAAGGGATCAGAATAGGTTTTCAAGGTCCAAATTCATGGATTTATAGACTCCGAGGCCAGAAGGGACCATTGAGACCATCTTGTTTGACCTCCTATGTAACAGACCATAGAATTCCCCCACAATAATTCCTAGAAGTATATCTTTTAGAAAAACATCCATTCTTGATTTTAAAAATGCCAGCAATGGAGAATCCATCACAAACTCTGGTACATTTTTCCAGTGATTAATTACCCTTACTGTTAATAATGTGCATCTTATTTCCAGTCTGAATTTGTCTAGTTTCAACTTCCCGCCAATGGATCCTGTTACACTTTTCTCTGTTAGACTGAAGAGCCCACTCTTAAACATTTGGTCCCCATGTAGGTACTTATACACTGTAATCAATGCTTATCCTGCTCTTCGATAAGCTAAATAGATTGAGCTCCTTGCGTCTGTCACAAGACAAGTTTTCTAATCCTTTAATCATTTTCATGGCTCTTCTCTGGACCCTTTCCAATTTATCAACATCCTTCTCTAATTGTGGGCACCAGAACTGGACAGAGTATTCCTGTAGCAATTGCACCAGAGCCAAATATAGAGGTTAAATAACCTCTCTACTCTTACTTGAGATTCTCCTATTTATGAATCCAAGGATTGCATTAGCCTTTTTGAAAACAGCATTGCTTTGGGAGCTCATGTTTAGCTGATTATCCACCACAACCCCTGAATCAGAGTCACTGTTTCCCAAGATAGAGTTCTGCATCCTGTAAATATGGCCTACATTCTTTGTTTCTGTATATATACATTTACCATATTAAAATGCATATTGTTCGCTTGCACCAAAATTATCATTATCAAATCGCCATTATTTATCACCTTCCCAAATTTTGGGTCATCTGCAAACTCTGAGTGATGATTTTTGTTTTCTTTCAGATTTTGTTTTCTTTCAGATCATAAAAAAAAAGGTTTAATAGTGTAGTGCCAAGAACCAATCCCTGTGGGACCTCACTAGAAACACACCAGTTCGATGAGGATTCCCATTCAAAATTACATTTTGAGACCTATCAGTTAGCTAGCTTTTAATTCATTTATTGTCTCCCATGTTAATTTTATATCATTCTAGTTTTTTTAATCAAAACGTTGTGCAGTACTAAGTCAAATGCCTTCTGTAAGTATAAGAATATTACATCAACACTATTAGCTTTATCAACCAAACTTGTAATCTCTTCAAAGAAAGATATCAAGTTAGTTTGAGAGGGTCTATTTTCCATAAACCTATGTTGATTGGCATTAATTATATTACCCTCCTTTATTTTTTTTTATTGAATCCTGTATCAGCCTCTCCATTATCTTGCCATTTATCGATGTCATACTGATAGGCCTATAATTACCCAGATCATTCCTTTACCCTTTTTAAATATTGGCCCATCATTAGCTTTCTTCCAGTCTTTTGGAACTTTCCTGGTACTCCAAGACTTAGTGAAAAATCAACATTAATTGTGGATGCAAGTTATCTGGAGCTGCCAATTTAAAAATGTCTAACTTTAGTAGCTGCTGTTTAACATCCTCCTGAGATACTAGTGGAATGGAAAGTGATATGAATTCCCAAATACAGAACAGAAATATTTATTGAACATATGCCTTTTCTGCATTATTACTGAAAAATCTACATTTCCATCTAGTAATGGACTAACACCATTCTTTTTGTTCTCAATACACTTAAAAAAAAACCCTTCTTATTGACCATAACTCTGCTGGCCATAGATTTCTTCTTGTGTCCCTTTGCTTCCCTTAAGAATTTTCTGCATTTCTTAGCTTCTGATTTAAATTGATAATAAAGCACTCCTTTTCACTAGAAGAAGCGCCAGTAGGTCTTGGAAAACATACTCTGGCTTAGTAACACTAGTGCAGAGGTGGCTAACCATAGCCTGAGAAGGAGCCAGAATTTACCAATGTACATTGCCAAAGAGCCACAGTAATACGGCAGCAGCCCCTCCTCAAAACCCCCACCCTGCTCCCAGTGCCTCCCACCCACTGGCAACACTGGCGATCAGCGCCTCCCCCTTCCTCCCCGCACCTCCTGATCAGCTGTTCCATGGCATGCAGAAGGTTCTGGGGGGGAGGGGCAGGAGCAAGGGCATAGCAGGGGAGGGGGCAGGAAGGGGTGGAGTGGGGGCAGGGCCTGTGGCAGAGCCAGGGGTTGAGCAGTGAGCACCCCCTGGCACATTGGAAAGTTGGCACCTGTAGCTCTAGCCCCGGGGTCGGTGCCTATACAAGGAGCTGCATATTAACTTCTGAAGAGCCACATGTGGCTCCAGAGCCACAGGTTGGCCACCCCTAGAATCACAGAATCATAGAATATCAGGGTTGGAAGGGACCTCAGGAGGTCATCTTGTCCAACCCCCTGCTCAAAGCAGGACCAATTCCTAACTAAATCATCCCAGCCAGGGCTTTGTCAAGCCTGACCTTAAAAACCTCTAAGGAAGGAGATTCCATCACCTCCCTAGGTAACCCATTCCAGTGCTTCACCACCATCCAAGTGAAAAACTTTTTTCTAATATTCAACCTAAACCTCCCCCACTGCAACTTGAGACCATTACTCCTTGTTCTGTCATCAGGTATCACTGAGAACAGTCTAGATCCATCCTCTTTGGAACCCCCTTTCAGGTATTTGAAAGCAACTATCAAATCCCCCCTCATTCTTCTCTTCTGCAGACTAAACAATCTCAGTTCCCTCAGCCTCTCCTCATAAGTCATGTGCTCCAGCCCCCTAACCATTTTTGTTGCCCTCCGCTGGACTCTTTCCAATTTTTCCACATCCTTCTTGTAGTGTGGGGTCCAAAACTGGACAGATGAGGCCTCACCAATGTCGAATAGAGGGGAATGATCACGTACCTTGATCTGCTGGCAATGCCCCTACTTATACAGCCCAAACTGCCATTAGCCTTCTTGGCAACAAGGGCACTAGTGGTTGTTCAAACCTGGGATTAGCATTAGCTCCTGAATAATTTTAGTTTCACAAGTTTTCTAAAATTAAGTGAATTTTGGTGATTTCAAATAAGTCTGTTTGAGATTAGGGAGTTTTCATCCCAAAACTCAACGCAAAACGAAGAGAAAATGCTCACATAAAACCTAGTGAAGCAAAACTTCTGAGGTTAGAACAAAAAATTTCACTGAAGGGACACTCACTGCACTTCTCTGAACTAGAGAAGGTACTGGAAAAAAGATACATCTCTACATTTTATTGCTCTTTTATCATTTCAGGTCCCTTTTGAGTCTTTGACAAATTCTAAAAGCTGTCAAATGTATCTTTAAAGAACCAAGGGTCTGACATTATGTTGGTTATTGTAATGCTAACTGAGGAACCTGTGAGGTTCTAGGTGCTTTCAACTCCATCTGAAGTCAGTGGTCACCTCCTAGTGACTTACACAGAAAGACAAGGGTGCTCAGCACCTCCTGGGAACCACTTTTTTCCTAAACAATTACTTCTTTCAGTTGATGTAATTTTATCAAGACTGAAGTTTAGATTCCCATTATTTCTCTTTAAATACGGTATATTTAAAAGTGGCAACTTATATTAGACATTTTTAAAATATCTTCTCCCTAATACATTATATACAAGAATTGAACTTAGAACCATTTTCTTTTTATTTTAATTATACTCTTTATATTTCTCATTGTATTTTTATTGTGAACTATCATCACTGCAAACATGACTTTACTGCTGCTAAACAAAAAGGAACTAAGCCTTCTTTAAAAAGAGATTGAATGAGATTGTTTTCCAAATCAAAGGACAGTGTGCTAAGTGAGTCCCTCAATGACACCTACAGTTTTTAACCTGCACCCTGAAACTAGTGGCAATTTAAAAGGTATCCATGAAAGAACCAATAGCAGTTTCTCTGATTAGTTATTAAATTGCTGTACATTGCATCTCTTATTCATATGTAATGCAGCTAATCTTCAGAAATGATCCATATTAGGGATGATACCCCATCCTACCAGCTTTTTACAACAGTTACAAACAGTATTACCATCTCAACACTGGTCAAAAGGCAAGCCTTCCCAGGATACATCTACACAGCAGAGAAAAACCTGCGGCTGGCCAGTGCAAGCGGCCTTGGGCTCCTGGGTCTCGGGCTGTGGGGCTATTTCACTGCTGTGTAGAATTCCGGGCTTGGACTGGAGCCTGGGTTCTAGGACCATGCAAAGTGGGAGGATCCAAGTCCTCGGGCTCCATCCCAAGCCTGGAATTCTACATAGCAATGAAACAGCCCTGCTACCCAAGCCCCAGCTGCGGGTGTCTAGGTGCTATATAGACATAACCCCAGTGTGTTTACATACTCTCCCTCCTCGTCTCACTCTCTCCACAATGCTCGCTTTACACAGAGGAAACAAAAGTAAAGAGATTATTATTTGAATGAGAAAGGGTGAGATGGTAAAAGGAAACTGATTGTCCAGAAGGGGTATGATACAAAGGAACACAAAGGATTAATAAAATCCTAGGAGGAAGTAACCATATCAATCTATTTCCATTGTATGTAGGCACAGAACATTACCTTTGCCTAGAATTTTTTGCTAACAAGCATTAAGATGACTACAGGTAAATACTAGTGAGGACACTTTGCTAAACACAACAAAGAGAAAAAAGTGCGTTCAGACAATAAGAACGTGTGCTAGATGAAGTTTAAAATACACAATTCAAAAATAAAAAGACCTATTTGTGCAAAGCTTGAAATGGGTTATTTTACTGTATCTTCATATAATGGTGTTGAAAATATGCAAGTATACTATTATTTTGTGCATGCATACAACTGTATAAAAGTAAAGTACATATACTGGAGTGATCTTTTAAGTGTGACCAGTATGGTACCTTTTAAAAAACACAGTAAGAACACACAGCATTATTGTCCCCTTTGCATATTCTATACCTTACTTAGCTTACAAAACTAGTTGCTAGTATGAGATAGTTTTTTCTTTCAACTTTTTTCCATTTTAGAAAAAACACATTAAGGAATACAATTTCTGCTTCACTGAAACAATGGGTTTTGTGTGTGGTTTTTTTAAAATTCTCAAAATGTTTCTGCAAAATAAGGGCACTAACTAGTGATATTGCTTTGTAATTGTTTTCATTTTGGCTTATTTTGTATGCAACATTCATATAAATTTGGTACATGATACACGAGAGAATTAATAATATATTTTTAGAATAGTGTGTATTATCGGTCAATTAAAAAAAATCCAAAAGCAAAAATCTTAGTCCTTCAATATAAAATTAGTTTAAAGCTAAAATAGAGCTTGTTTACATATATAAAAATCACTTGCAGCAAACAATGCATCACTTTTCTGGATCATGAGGAAGATAAAGTGTAGCCCCACGGTCAGAAGACCCAGTGCTTTATTGGTTTCCTGTTCTGTGAAAAACATATTAAAACCATTTCCATCAGAGAATTGATTTATTCTCCAAACAGAGCACGTCTTCGTTCGATGTGTTTTATGGACAGTTAGACTATATTGCAAGCTTTACCCAATAACTACTAGAGTATTTCAGTTTAATATTACACCCTAGTTTTCCATTTGAGTTAAATAAAAAAAATCCACTATTTTAGAAAATGAGAGTGTTTGGTGTTGGTGTAATACGAGAGCTTTTGAATGAGATTAAAATGTCTGATTCAGATGTGAAAATGCATGCATCAGTGGACAAAGCATTAACGCTTTTTAATATTAACAACCATATGAATGTCACTGAATTTCATTTTATAGTGCTTTGTTTTCTTGGGAGCAATTATAACTAAGAATAATTACACTCAAGTAACTACAAATTCTGGACACTAGTATATTTTAAACTTCAAATAAAACTACTTTATCATTTGAAAAATTAAATCAGTACAAAAATGAAAGCTAAAGTCAGTTACTTCATACATACTTAACAAATATCAAATAGATCTTGCAGGCGGGCGGGTCGGAGAAAAATTAGTCATACCTTCCATATTTATTTTTATGTATTAAATATTTTCCCTATTTAAAAAACATATGATTATTTAGCTTGAAAAAGCAAATTAAAACAAACTCTCCAAAGAAGCATGCACAATACAATCCTTGTGAAGCCATGGGGTGGCTAAAACAGATCATACTTCTAAACATAACTACAATGTAATAGGAAGTTTAGAGAAGTTGTATTTATAAAGACAAAGCAGTATGAAAAGGAAACTCTTCCCAGAGAACCCCAAGGATTACAAAGACCACACAGAAGCAGGATTCAAATGACAGACATTATAAACTGACACACTGCCCCGCATAAAATCTTCCAGAAGCCATCATTAAACAATAATCAAGACCCAGCGTGAAAAGTTGCCAACAATAGCAAATCCTTATTTTGTTGTTTGAAAGTCTTCTAACCCATTTAGACTTACAAGAATAGGCTCACCTGTACTGGGTTGCACCAGCCATGGGGACAGGTGCACTCTGACCACCACTCCCCTGTGGTCCCCTTTGTCTTAGCCAGAGTTTTATGGGGGCTCTTCCGCACACTGTCCCACAAAGTAATACACTTACTCCTGTTTTGGGTCAGACCCACAGGTCCTGAAGAGGGCACAGTCTGAGAACTATAATAGAGCCCCTCAGGGTTCTGTTGCCAACCACAGGCGCAGTGGGCATCCCTCATCAATGAAGGCAAACTTCTGCCAGCATCCATCCCATCAGACCCCCTGCAGCAGCTGTGTTGCTTAGTAAGATATGCATTCATGTTGTACTGATGTCTAGTGTTTCCCTTGGCCAGCTTTGATAAAAGCTTTTCTCTTCTTAGCAGATGTAAAGTCCTTTTTTTGTGGACCCTTCAGTATCTTTGACAGCTGCTATAAGCAGTGCATCGTGGGAGCACAGAGAGCAGAGCTGCACAGCATTATCTGCTGGCTGGTAGCTCTTTGTCAATAGATGACTCAACTCACAGAGCAACTTGACAGCATCCCTGCTTCAGGCAGAAGCAATCAATGCTCCACACAGCTGGGATACAAGGCTGTACACTGTGTTACAAACCCATTTCTGGATGACAAACCATAGTGGAAAAATACTCTTTCAATTTTCATTCTAATTTAGCACTTTCCTAGCCTATGCTGGCAACACACAGGCATGTACTGAAGCAGATCTACATGTAAGCTTTACCAGCAGGATGCTTTCCTCTGAAAACAGTAAAAATAAGAGTAAATAAGCAAAGTCTATTGAAAATTATACCTTTCCAAAGAATGAAGAAAAAAAAAACCCAACCAAACAGACATAAGACTAATTTTCTGCCTACCTAAAAAGATCATATCAACAAAATTCCAGCAGTAGAGGACATAGATAATGAGTTCAGGAAGAATATTGTCTACACTAAATGTTGAACTGTAAGGCACATTCTATACTGTATATAAACATAAGAAAACTACACTTGAGATTAAAATACAAAATTAAAGGTCTTGACATGAAGCTTTTAGGAAAGATTTATCAAATGGGCATGCATATGCTTAGCAGCACATGTATCTTGGAAAGGTCTCTGTAATCATAATTAAATGTTGGGGATGAAGGAGGAGTAGAGGAGGAGGGGAAATTATTTCCTTCATTGCTTGTGAATGCCTTTTGGGTCAATAAGGCATTATTTTAAATTAATTCTTGAATTTTGCTTACTGAAATGATTTCATCACCTCACATTATGTTGTACCCTGCTCTGTAAGTATTTTGAACCTAATCATCTTCTCACATATGGCAGTGTAAATCAGGAAAAACTCCACTGAAGTCAGAGGAATTAAACATCAGGAGATCTGGGGTAAAAATTTCAAAAGAATTCTACATTAGTCTCTCACTATAAGAAATTAAATGTATCCAGTTCATAAATGACGTGCGTGTTTTAGCATTTCAAAGGCTACCATAAATTCAAATATAAGACCATGATGACTCTATCTTAAAGTATTTTAACTAAGAAAAGAATCACAGTACCAAATCATTAAAAAAAAATAATTTGATGCAATAATTTTCACTCTTGCCCAATTATTAACCTCAGTCTCAGCCCGCACCCTCAGTCGGAGCCCTTACCCCTCCCCCCCGTGCTCCAACTCCCTGCTTCAGCCCTGATCCCCCTCCCACACTCAGAACTCCTCATTTTTGGCCCCAACCCGGAGCCAGCACCCCCAGCCGGAGCCCTCACACCCTCCTGCACCCCAATCCCCTGAGCCAGCTCGGTGAAAATGAGCGAGCGAGTGAGGGTGGGGAGAGCAAGCGACGGAGGAAGGGGGGATGAAGTGAGCGGGGGGGGCGGTGCCTCAGAGAAGGGGCATGACATGAGCCGCGCCTCAGAGAAAGGCCATGGCAAAAGTGTTCAGTTTTGTACGAGTAGAAAGTTGGCAACCCTAATAACTAACCCCTGAACCAATGAAAACCATCTCCAGCAATAAAATCTAGATCATTCTTGAATCAGCCCAGAACCCCCTCCCACACCCTGAACCCCTCATCCCCAGTCCCAGCCCAGAGTCCTCACTCCCCCTGCACCCCAACCCCTTGCCTCAACCCGCAGCCCCCTCCCACACTCCGAATCCCTTGGCCCCCACCTCCCAAGCTAGAGCCCCCTCCTGCACCCTAAACCCATCTTCCCCACCCCCACCCCAGAGCCCACACCCCCAGTCGGAGCCCTCACCCCCTCCCACACCCCAACTCCCTGCCCCAGCCTGGAGCCCCCTCCCACATCCTGAACCCCGCATTTCTGGCCCCACCCTGGAGTCCACACCCCCATTTAGATCCCTCCCACACCCCAACTCCAACCCAAACCCACTACTCTAACCCAGTAAAAGTGAGTGAGTGTGGGGGAGAGCGAGTCACCGAGGGAGGGGGAACGTAGTGAGTGGGGAGGCAGGGCTGGAGTGTTCAGTTTTGTGCGATTAGAAAGTTGGCAACCCTATCCTAGAGGGGCTGCTTCTATAATAGGGCACTACAGTCAGGGCCATCCCTAGCGGGGTGCAGGCCTGGGACAAATCAGCCCCCGCCAGCTTGGGTGCCCCGCTCTGCATCGGCAGCGGGGCCCCAGAGCAGCAGTCGAGACCCCGGGGGCACGGGACCCCCCAAAGCGCGGGGTCTGGAGTGGTCACCCCGTTTCGCCCTATCCAAGGGACAGCTCTGACTACAGTGTTAATTTCAGATATACCAGTTCAGTGGGAAACTTTTAGGAAAAGAAAAAAAAAAACCAACCTACTACCAAGGCCAAATTCTGATCCTATTTACACCACTGTAAATTTGGAATCACTCTTGATTTACAGTGGTGTGGACAAGATCAAAATGTGGCTCATAGTTTGTCTGCCAGCTGGTGGCATGGTATAATGCAACAATACACCCAATCTGCTGCAGAGAGTACATTTGTGCAACTTCAGTTTTTTAGTCTGTGCATTCCAAATAATCTGCATCTACACATTTTACAGCTTGTTACCAAAAAATGTTTAGAATCATTTGGACTAGCATTAAGGGAGTCAACAAACATATTTATTTTTAAAAACGGTAGAAAAGGTCTCAGAAATGATGTTAAAATAACTAATTTACAAACATGGCTACTAAAAAACAAACAAAAAAAACCATAATCCCTGCATTTTAAAGCATTGTGCAGGGATTTTAGCCACACAACTGCCTAAATCACACAGATAATCCTGAAGAAGATTTAAAAATGCAGAATTAACTGCAAAAGCCTTTGAAATAGTTACTAATAAAACTGTAATACAATATATTATTTGAGATTATTTCCTATATTAGAGCATACAAGAGAAGCTATTTTCAAATTGATACCACTAAACTCCTTGTTTGATACTAATTGCAGGCCTCTATGCCATTGCTATACTTCTGAAAAATGCTTATACAAATGAGATATACATGTATGAACTATTTAACCAATGGAAAAAAAGCATTTACAGATACACTAATTAAACATAATTCCATTTCATCAGCTGTAATTGAACCATTGTATTAATGATGGGATTATATGCATTTTTGGCTTAATTTGGATTAGTGCACTGTTCAAGTACACATGTCCAACTATTATGCTGATTTAATAAAAACAACTGGTCTACAGAACAAAACTGGATATCATGCATTATACGTTCTGAACTGTGTTTGACCCAATACTGATTGCATGGAAAATATCATTGATTTGGTTTTAAAGACGTTAAGGCGGTGTAATAAATGGACTGAAAACGTTTAGTTGCTACTAAACTAATACTTCTAATTGGGCTATACAAACTCTGCACATACACCAAAAATAAACGCTGAGAAGAATTTGCTTTGGGCAAACATATACATGTGGAAAACAAAAAATTATTAATAGAGTTTTGAAAGGGAAGCTTGAAGCATGGGTGAAGATGATTTAGATGTAGGAACAGATTTCCCCCTCCAACCAAGAATGCAACATTATGTAACCATAAAAAATACACAATGAAAGAACAGTAATAAATGCAAGATAGACCATAGCTTGAAATAATATTTACAAGTTATTTAGGTCCTCCAGGTTCTAAAAATATTTTGATAGAAAAATAACAAGAAGAGACGTAATCAACGTGACATCATGCCTATTCAAGACAGTCAAACTTACTTTTTCTTTTTTCTAAAGGAAGCACAGTCTAAGTAGAGAGGGGGACCAGAAGAACAGTTTCTGATTAAAGCACTAGACTGACTCAAGTGACCTGGGCTCAATTCTTGGGTCTGCCGTAGATTTCCTATGTGACCTTAGGCAAGTCTCTTCATCTTTGTGACTCAGTTCCCCCCCTTTCCCCCATTTATAAAATGGAGACAATGCTTCCTTGAAGCAAGATCTCTCATAGGACAAGTGATGCAGACTTGCTGCTTTGGAGCAAAAGGACTGGGGTTCTACTCCAGCCCCACCTGTGAGAGACACACAGGACTACAGCCACTTTTGCTTTCAAAGTACACAGCCTGGCAGAAAACTAGTTCACAGCAAACAGCTGGAAAATTTTGTTCAAAGTTCGCAGAACAAATCTTTACTCTTACGGAAAGTTCTGTGGTGCCCTCTGTGTTGTCCCAGAGCTGATGGACAGGATTTTTGAAGGTCTCAAAGAACTATTTCAGATGTAGCCCTTTGCATGCCATGCATCCCTGCATGCCCAAGGTCACTGCTTCCTAAGGGCAGCTGCCAGTGACACAGCACACACACGCCCATTCACAAGCTGTATGTTGCATGCCCTAAGGTTAAGCATAATGAATGAGAATTTAGAAGACATGATGAAAGAACAAAAAAAGAAATGGAGGAGTTATTACATCTATGGAACAAAGAAAGCTCTCAACTAGGATGATTATGTTACAGTCAATTATATCAAATCAAGCCAGCCTATGGTGCAGAACAGAGCATTAGGTTTACCAATTTCATGTCAACAAATATCAGAGAATCATAGAAGTTAGTAGTGAAAATACTTCTTAGATCATCTATCAATGCAGGAATGTCCCCTATAGTACTTGTAGGCTTCAGGCCAGCAAAGGCTATGGGTATTACGCAGTTCATAAATTCAGTTCTCAGGGGAGAGAGACTGCTTTGTTTTATTGCTTTAGTTTGTTCAAGATTAGACAACTAGAATAACACAAATTAGAGATCCTAAAGGCCTATTAGGCCATGCCCCTGCCAATGCCAACTGTTCCATTCAATCTCTCCCCTAGCTTTGTCTATTTTATGGTTTTGCACTGCTGCTCATCGCTGTGACATCTGAACACTTCCAATGTTAATTAAATTGGCAATATCTAAATCCCTACCAGACTTCATGGACTCTGTTCCCTTTTGTAGGTGTACAAAGCTCTGCCTGGGGAGGGTAGACTTACTTGCGCTGAAGGTGGGAAGGATGTTGGTGATTATTGAAAAGGTCATTATGATTTTGGTGGGAAAGTTTTATCAAAGTCAACTCTTGCAGCCTTTCCTAATTGATGGCTCTGGATTCATCTGATTTTCTCTGGAAGTCTGTTCCACAGTCAGATCCCTTTCAACACAGAATAGCTGCTCTCTTGACTAACACTTTTCATTCGGGGCTTTGTGATCATCATCCCAGTGTTAAGGGAGACAAATTGGCAGGCCAGCAAAATGCCTAGGCCACTGCCAGTAACCGGAATACCGATTATCATGTTCATTCCCAAAAGCAGCTATATGGCCTTTGTATCAGCCTTAGCATAACTATGCAAGGCGGGGGGAGGGATGTGTGACCATGAGGACTGAACATGACCCTGCACCATCCTGTTAGGCTTTTCTTTTAAACTGCTGAAGTATGCATTTTAAAAAAAAGAAAGTCTAGCTATATTTGACTGCTGGTATGTAGAAACAGCTGCACAACTAATGGCATGAAATTGCTTGCTTAACAGTTTGGGTGGTTTGTTTGTTTCTTTGTTTTAGATTGACATGTTACTGTAACACATGTTACTGTAACACAAGCATAAAATTTTTAAAAAGGTTGAGTTGAGTGGGTTCATTCAGTGAACTCATCTTAAGAGCCCCAGTGGCAGATGGAAGGCTGGCCATCAGAAATCTGTCCACTCAAAGACCACTCCAGACTTAGAGGATAACAGGGCTACAAGGAATAGCCATCATGGATTTGTCAAGAACAAATCATGCCCAACCAACTTAATTTCCTCCTTTGACAAGATTACTGGCCCACTGGATAAGGGGGAAGGAGTAGAAGTGATATATCTTGATTTTAGTAAGGCTTTTGACACAGTCCGACATAACATTATCGTAAGCAAATTAGGGAAATGTGGTCTAGATGATATTACAAAGTGGGGGGAAAACTGGTTGAGGAATCAGACTCAAAGAATAGCTATCCAATGATTCTCTGTCACACTGGGAGAATGTAGCTAGCGGGGTCCCAGAGGGGCCTTTCCTGCATCTAGTACTGTTCAGTATTTTCATTAATGACTTGGATAATCGAGTTGAGACTATGTCTATAAAATTTGCAGCTGACACCAAGCTGCAAGGCATTGCAAGCCCTTTGGAGGACAGGATTGGAATTCAAAATGACCTTGATAAATAGGAGAAATGGTCTGAAATCAACAAGATGAAATTCAGTAAAGACAAGTATAAGTACTACAACTGGAAGGAAAAAAAAATCAAATGCACAAATACAATATGGGGAATAACTGGCTAAGTGTCAGTACTGCTGAAAAGAATCTGTGGCTTATAGTGGATCCCAAATTAAATATGAGCCAAAAATGTGATGCAGTGCTGGCTAGGTAGCAGTACCGCACAAAAGGGGCTGGGAATTGCAGTGGACCATAAATTGAACATGAGAAAATGTGATGCAGTTGTGAAAAAGGGTAATATTCTCGGGTGGATTAACATGAGTATTGTATGTCAAACACAAAATGTAGTTGTCCCACTCTAGTTGGCACTGGTGAGCTCTCAGCAGGAGTGCTGAGTCCAGTTTTGGGCACCAGACTTTAAGAAATATAGGGACAAACTGGAGAGCATCCAGAAGAGAGCCACAAAAATGATAAAAGGCTTAGAAAAACTTGACCTACGAGGAAAGGTTAAAAAAACTGGGCATGTTAGTCTTCGGAAGACAGAGAGAATCTGATAACAGTCTTCAAATATGTTAAGGGCTGTAGCTAAAAGGATGGTAATCAATTGTTCTCCATCTCCATGGAAGGTAAGATAAAGTCGGCTTAATCTGTAGCAAGAGAGATTTTGGTTAGAGATTAGGAAAAAATGTCTAACTACTTACAGTTAAGCATTGGAATAAGTTACCTAGGGAGGCTTGGAATACCTGTCACTGGAAAGTTTTAAGAAGAGGTTAACTAAAATACCTGTCAGGGATGGTCTAGGAATACTTGGTCCTGCCCCAGTGGAGGGGGCTGGGCTATATGATTTTTTGAGGTCCCCTCCAGCCCTACATTTCTATGATGATTTTATCCTTTTATCTTTAACTTCAGAAAGGGGAACTGCACAAAAATGAGGAAGCTTGTTAAATGGAAATTAAAAGGTACAGTCACAAAAGTGAAATGCCTACAAGTTGCATGGAAACATTTTAAAAACCACCATGATAGAGGCTCAAATTAAATCCACACCCCAAATTAAAAAACATATTAAGAGTACCAAAAAAGTGCTACCATGGCTAAACAGCAAAGTAAAAGAAACGGTTAGGGGGAAAAGGCGTCCTTTAAAAATTGGAGGTTAAACCTGAGGAAAATAGAAAGGAGCATAAACTCTGGCAAGTCAAGTATAATTAGTCAGGCCAAGAAAAAATTTGAAGAGCAACTAGCAAAAGTCTCAAAACCTAAACAGAAAAAAAAATGTTTTAAGTACATCAGAAGCAGGAAGCCTGCCAAACAATCAGTGAGGCCACTGGATAATCAAGGTACTAAAGAAGCACTCATAGAAAAAAAGGTCACTGTGGAGAATCTAAATCAATACTTTGTATCAGTCTTAACCGCAGAGGATGTGAGGAAGACGCCCATACTTGAGCCATCCTTTTTAAGTGACAAATCTGAGGAACTGTCCCAGACTGAGGCCTTGTCTACACTACCAGGGTAAGTCAACCTCAGTTAGGCTAATAATGTGAATAACTTAGCTGGAGTCGACGTAACTTATGTTGACTTACTGCCATGTCTACACCACACAGTGTCGACGGGAGACACTCTCCCATCAACTTATCTTACTCTTCTTGTTCTGGTGGAGTACTGGTAGTTCTGTCTACATGCAGACAACTACATTTCTCTGTGTGGTTGGCAGGTTTGTCTCTCTGAAAAAGGCACTGATTGTTTCCATTAGGAGTAGGTATAGGTGGTCATCCTTGGATTTCACAAGCCAGGAGCAGCATGGATCTCTTTCACAGGTGTGGGCACTAATGTTTCTCAGGTTGCTGTATTTTCTATAACGCCTTCTGGTACTGAGTAATGGTGATACAATAGGCAGATTTAGTGCACATTACTCCATAATAGATGCATTAGTTAGAGCATATGAACGTAAGAGCTGCCATACTGGGTCAGATCATGGTCCATTTTGCCCAGCATCCTGTCTCTGACAGTGACCTGTAGCAGAGCTTCAGGGGGAGTGTACAGAAACAGGGCAATGATGCAGTGATCCAGCTCTGTCTTCCCCTCCCAGCTTGTGGTAGTTGGCAATAAGAAGCCTGCATTAGCCCACAAATGCAGTACTATATGCTAGTAGCCAGCTGCAGTCTTTCCCCCTCCCTGCACTTAAAATAGCAACTAAGTGTGGCAACTGTTGACTTTAAAATGATGAGTGTGATGGGGCTTATCACCCATGGTTCTGGCCAGAGGGGGCATAGTTAGGCCTTATAAGTAGGCTGAGGGAGCTACGTTGAGGGCGAGACTGCCAAGGAGACAAGTCTCTCTGGTGGAGGGTTTTACAGACAGGAAACAATGGAAGAAGAGCATTAAAGGAGCAGATTGGGTTCCTGCCAGGGAAGCTCTGGGCAGGGCCGGCTCCAGGCTCCAGCTTGTCAAGCAGGTGCTTGGGGCGGCCGTTCGGGAGAGGGGTAGCACGTCCAGCTATTCGGCGGCAATTTGGCGGACGGTCCCTCACTCCACCTCAGAGTGAAGGACCTCCCGCCGAATTGCCGCCGCAGATCGCGATTGCGGCTTTTTTTTTTTTTTTTTTTTTGGCTGCTTGGTACGGCCCAAACCCTGGAGCCGGCCCTGGCTCTGGGGTAGGCAAACAAGAGCACTACAGTTGAGCCTGAGGGGGTGAAAGGGCTATTAGCTTGAAGATTTGTTTGAAATTTCATTTGGATTTGTTTGTGTTACCCCAGAAGCGGTTTAGATGGTTATGTGACTTGCCTGGAGGGAAGAGGGAGAGTTGACAGAAGACAAAGGCTGGAAAAGGCCATTGCAGGGCCAAGGGAGACACTGATGGGGGTGTCAGAGACAAGGATCCCATGCAACTCTGGGACCAGAGACGAGGGGGCACCCCTGAAGTGACAACGCACTGTAACAATGAGCTTTCCAGGAAATGGTGCCTGCTGTCTTTATTTGTACTGTACATAATCAACATTTTCTTTTTCAAAGTACGGAAATTCAAGACTCTTCCTGTTTCTCTTTTCCTATGCTCCAAGAAACTGACACTAGACTTTTAAAAGGCCTTCATAATCAATTCATCTCCAATATGTGTCTTATAACTTCTCTCTTCTATTACAGACACAGTAAGAGACTTTTCTTCCCAGCACTGTCAGATTCAAACAGATCTCAATCACCTGGAACCTCTACGAGTTGGAAGATTAGAAGCTACCAATGGTTTCTTTATGACTTAAGATTTGAATTATGCTACTAATAATAATGCATTAACTGTGCAAGGACTCCAGTAATATGAAAGTTCAAGATAAAATAATTGTAAAGTACTTGTAACATCTTATAAATAGTAGAGCCTCACAGCAAAAGCTAAAGTGTGTGTTTAGGATCTGCTTAGCCTACTAATATTGTATAATTATTATATATATTATAATTACACACACATACACACCCCACCAGCATCAGGAGCAGTGAACATCCTGGTGTCAGAGACATTCCGATGTCAATTTTTAATTTTAATACATATTATTTAATATAATGTGTAGTAAAATAAAATCTATTCCAACAACATAATCCATCATAAGAGACAATGAATCTCTTCAGGCAACAGAACTTTCAGCTGAGATAGGACCAAACTGAAACCATTGATATGAAACCTTTCTACATTCCTGAACTTTGTGAGATTGAAGTAAAATGAGATGCTGAGCACTTTGGTTTGAGTTTTGCAAAGGAGACAGAGGAAGTTTGCAAAATCAAACTCATGATGACTTTGGTGCACATTTGTGCTCACTAATCAAGATTCAAGGACACCTGTCGTGATATGCACTGTAAAGACATAACAAAACGAGGACCCCCGCCCCAAACAGCTTAACTACCAGGTACTATCTTGCTATGGCACTGTATAAACAGTACAACTGTTCCCAAAATTCTGAATGCCTTCAACCTGGAACCTGGAATCTATTAAGGATCCCAATTATAAGGCCCGATTCTGTAGTTTTCTCTTCAGTAGGAATTTTGCCCAAGTAAGAACTGCAAAGATCAGACATAAGGTTCTCTTTCCCTTTGTCACTATATTGTTCAGTGTAACTTATATCCTAGGGGCTCACATGCAGAGATGCTCATTGTCAACAGTCACCTAAGATTCATATCTGTACTTAGAACAATGCTTAATTATCTCATTGTTCAGTTAGAAAAACAAAATGTTATTTACTATGACCGATGCTTTGGTCTTGAAAGATTCAGTCAGGATGGGTCTCTCTTTTGAGAATAATCTAACCCATAATTATATAAAATACATTCCCATTGACATTTGTGGTGCAAATTAATTTTCTATTTTACTGATGTTATGGGATTAGTTCGATCACACTGTGCTAAGATAGATGTGCTGCAACATAAAGAAATAGGGCAGCATACTACAGTCAGGCTTTTTGAAAGAACACATTTTGTTCCAATGTTCACAACCCAGATAGCAGATACAGGATACAAATTAGCCTAGCCAAGCAATCTGTTTTAGGTGTAGTGCCCATTAGAACACTGCTTCCAGCAGACATACTTGAAATAAAGCTCAGATGGCAACTACCTGGCCCAAATTAATTAACATGTGGTAAAATATTGTTTCTTCTCTAGGGAAGCTATTTGTTTTATGCACATACCACCACAGCATTTTTTTAACATAATTTGGCACAGTTCTGGTGCTGTCTTATTCCTCGCTGGTTGTGAGCTGGAGATGTGACCATGGAGCATATTCATTCTCAGTCAACTCCTTCTTGGTCCTTATGAAAAAAGGACTTCTAAAAGATCTCTTGGATAATTTTCAGAGGGAAAGAAAGAGGAATATTGGTTTAGACAGTATCCCTTGGGAGCTGAAATTGCTGAATGACACAATAACCCAAGAAGTGATGTCTTACTAAGAGAATCCTGACCCAGCAGATTCCCTCTTGCATGTTTGAAATAGGATCTGAATTGATTGGTTCTTTGCTAAAGTGCTACTGTAGTTCCAAATGAGGCAGGAGGCTGAAAGGATTGTCCAGATATAAATGTCTTGGCATAATACTGTATTTGTAAGGGAACCATCTGTAAATCACATAAGGGTTGATTATATTTTACATGCCAGGAGGGAAAGTAGCTGAAGCAAGGAAGGCAGGATGCATACTTGATGACTTATATACAATAGGACTCTGCCCATTAGCTTAATCCATTGGGGGTGGGAGGGGAAAAGGTTATATGATTAAAGTTATTTTGTCTCTTGGCTTAAAGTAGCTCTGGAATACTGAAAAAAGAGTGTGTAAATTGATGTCAGCAAAGTTTAAACAGGAAAGAATACAGGTTTTTTTTGAAAGTTAGGCTAATTAACAATGTTACAAAGAGATACGGACATTCTCCATCACTCTGATTTCCCCCCCTCTCCAAAAGATATGCTCTAGTTCAGTGGTTCTCAACTCACGGCCTGTAGGCCACATGCGGCCTACTTGGCACACGGCTGCAGCCCAGCTAAAGGCCGGACCGCGTGCCAGGTTCCCAGCTACCTGGCGTGGTCAGGGCAGCCAGCCCACCCTGCATGGCAGGAGTCCGGGGCAGCCACATAGTGGGGTCCATGGCAGACGGCCAACCCCGTGCAGCAAGGGTCAGGGCTGCCGCCGCCCTGACACCCAGTTTCTGTGGCCCAGGTAACACATTGTGGACCGCATATGCGGCCCACAATGTGTAATCAGTTGAGAACCACTGCTCTAGTTCAACCACAAGTTATTGAGCTCAGTGCAGGAATCACTGAGTGAAATTCTGTTACTTGTGTAACACGTGAAATCAGAGGATCATAATGGTCTCTTCTGGCCTGGGTGGGGATAAAGGGAGACTGCAATGATGGCTATCTGGAGATCCCATGCTATATCAGGGGGAGGGGCAAAAGGAAAACAAAGTTTCCCAATGGTAAAATCACTTGCAAGATAGCTTTTTTATTTTTACAATAAAGGTGGAGGAGACTTAATAATGGGGGAGGCCATCCAGCCCCTGCCAGTTCAGGGTAGTTTCCTGCAGTATATTAATCAGACTTTTGCCAATTTTAGTTACAACTATCCCAAATGATCTGGTTTTTAGCATTTCTCTTGAAAGGCTATTGCACTGTCAAATAAATGTTACCGTAGGGATGCCAACTTTCCAATTTTTCAAAACTGGACACTACAGGCCCCCCTGTCGCTTGTTCCCCCCTTCACTCGCTCCCCCCGTCCCTGGGACTCACCTTCTGAGCCGGGCTGATAGGAGCTGAGGTGGAGCTTGCCTGCCTGCCTATCAGGCCATGATGGGACAGAGGGACGCAGTCCCCAGAGCAAGGGGCAGGGGCTATGGGGCACAGCGGGGCAGAGGGGGTCAGTCCCCAGAGCGAGGGGCAGGGGCTATGGGGCACAGCGGGGCGGAGGGGGTCAGTCCCCAGAGCGAGAGGTTGGAGAGATCTAGCACCCCAGGAGTCTGAGATGGTTTATAGATTCATAGATTATAGGACTGGAAGGGACCTCGAGAGGTCATCGAGTCCAGTCCCCTGCCCGCATGGCAGGACCAAATACTGTCTAGACCATCCCTGATAGACATTTATCTAACCTACTCTTAAATATCTCCAGAGACGGAGATTCCACAATCTCCCTAGGCAATTTGTTCCAGTGTTTAACCACCCTGACAGTTAGGAACTTTTTCCTAATGTCCAACCTAGACCTCCCTTGCTGCAGTTTAAACCCATTGTTTCTGGTTCTATCCTTAGAGGCTAAGGTGAACAAGTTCTCTCCCTCCTCCTTATGACACCCGTTTAGATACCTGAAAACTGCTATCATGTCCCCTCTCAGTCTTCTCTTTTCCAAACTAAACAAACCCAGTTCTTTCAGCCTTCCTTCATAGGTCATGTTCTCAAGACCTTTAATCATTCTTGTTGCTCTTCTTTGGACCCTTTCCAATTTCTCCACATCTTTTTTAAAATGCGGCGCCCAGAACTGGATACAATACTCCAGCTGAGGCCTAACCAGAGCAGAGTAGAGCGGAAGAATGACTTCTCGTGTCTTGCTCACAACACACCTGTTAATGCATCCCAGAATCATGTTTGCTTTTTTTGCAACAGCATCACACTGTTGACTCATATTTAGCTTGTGGTCCACTATAACCCCTAGATCCCTTTCTGCCGTACTCCTTCCTAGACAGTCTTTTCCCATTCTGTATGTGTGAAATTGATTTTTCCTTCCTAAGTGGAGCACTTTGCATTTGTCTTTGTTAAACTTCATCCTGTTTAACTCAGACCATTTCTCCAATTTGTCCAGATCATTTTGAATTATGACCCTGTCCTCCAAAGTAGTTGCAATCCCTCCCAGTTTGGTATCATCCGCAAACTTAATAAGCGTACTTTCTATGCCAATATCTAAGTCGTTGATGAAGATATTGAACAGAGCCGGTCCCAAAACAGACCCCTGCAGTACCCCACTCGTTACGCCTTTCCAGCAGGATTGGGAACCATTAATAACAACTCTCTGAGTACGGTTATCCAGCCAGTTATGCACCCACCTTATAGTAGCCCCATCTAATTTGTATTTGCCTAGTTTATCGATAAGAATATCATGCGAGACCGTATCAAATGCCTTACTAAAGTCTAGGTATACCACATCCACCGCTTCACCCTTATCCACAAGGCTCGTTATCCTATCAAAGAAAGCTATCAGATTGGTTTGACATGATTTGTTCTTCACAAATCCATGCTGGCTGTTCCCTATCACCTTACCACCTTCCAAGTGTTTGCAGATGATTTCCTTAATTACTTGCTCCATTATCTTCCCTGGCACAGAAGTTAAACTAACTGGTCTGTAGTTACCTGGGTTGTTTTTATTTCCCTTTTTATAGATGGGCACTATATTTGCCCTTTTCCAGTCTTCTGGAATCTCTCCCGTCTCCCATGACTTTCCAAAGATAATAGCTAGAGGCTCAGATACCTCCTCTATTAGCTCCTTGAGTATTCTAGGATGCATTTCATCAGGCCCGGGTGACTTGCA